>NW_027526927.1:21824-26533 GCF_008692635.1 Crocuta crocuta
GATGCAAAAATTCTGAATAAGATACTAGCATATCGGATATGACAGTGCATTAAAAGAAATATTCACCAGAATCAAGTGGGATTTAGTCCTCGGTACAGGTGTGGTTCAATATTTGCAAACCAATCAATGTGATAAACCATGTTAATAAAAGAAAGCATAAGAACCATATGATCCTCTCTAGATGCCGAAAAAATTTTTGACAAAATATACAATTCCTTATTTATAAAAAAGCCTTAAGAAATTATGTGTAGATGGAACATACTTTAACATCATAAAGACATATGAAAGACCTGCAGCTAATATAATCCTCAGTGGGTAAAAACTCAGAGCCTTTCCTCTATTTTCAGGAATAAGACAAGGATGTCCACTGTCATCAATACTACTTAAGATAATACTGGAAGTCTTTGTCTCAGCAATCAGACAAAGGAAAAAAAAAGAAGAAAAAAGAAATAAAAGGTATCTCAAACGCCAAGGAAGAAATCAAATTTTCATTATTCACAGATTTCATGATACTCTATGTAGAAAACTGAAAGACTCAACCAAAAAAAAATTTTCTAGAACAGACAAAGGAATTCAGTAAATTTACAGGATATAAAATCAACAACAGAAACCTGTGTCATTTATATACACCGATATTGAAGCAGCAGGAATAGATATCCATGAATTTATTCCATTTATAATTGCATTAGAAACCATCAGAAACCTAAGAATAAACCTAACAAAGATGTAAAAGATCTATACTCTGAAAACTATATAACACATATGAAAGAAATTGAAGAGAACACAAATAGAAAAACATCCTGTGCTCAAATATAAGAAGAACAAAATATTGTTAAAATGTATATACTACCCAAAGCAGTCTACACACTTAATACAATCCCTATCAAAATGCCAATAGCATTTTTCAGAGATAGAACAAACAATCCCAAAATTTGTATGGAATCACAAAAGACCCTGAATAGCCAAAGCAATCTTGAAAAAGAAAAAGGATCCCTGGGTGACTCAGTCAATTGAGCACCTGACTTTAGCTTGAGGTCATGATCTCATGGTTCATGAGCTCGAGGCCCTCATCAGGCTATATGCTAACAGTGTGGAGCCTGATTGGGATTATATTAACTCTTTTTCTGTCCCTTCTCTGCTCGTGGTCTTTCTCTTTCAAAATGAATAAATCTAGAGATCGAAGCAAGATGGCAGAGAAGTATCCATTTCGCTTGCACCCATCTCTCAAACAGAGAAGGCCTGAAGTCATAGGACACTGAGCCACAGGCATTGGGGAAGAAAAAGAGACAGAATACACTGGGAAGGAAACCTCATAAGTGAGGCTACCTCAAGAAACAAGCCAAAGTACACATGGTGGAGAGTCCCAAATACCACTACGAGTAGGGGGAAAAAATAACCAAAGTCTCAACAAGAGAAACCAAGAGACACCAGTCAAAGAACACTTCCTGAACAGACAGGCCCTGGACAGTAAAAGAACCCTCTTTAATACTGAATAACCACCAGGGGCAGAATGCAAAACAAGCTTTTAAAATTAAGAGATAGAAACCTAATCAAAATGACGAAATGGAAGAACTCTCCTCCAAAGAAATTCCAGGAAGAAATGACAGCTAGAGAACTGCTCAAAACAGATATAAGCAACAAAACTGAACAAGAATTTAGAACAATAGTCATGAAATTAATCGCTGGGCTTGAAAAAAGCATGGAAAGCATCAGAGAATCTATTGCTACAAAGACTATGGAGCTCAAAAATAGTTGTGATGAATTAAAAATGCTATAAATGAGGTGCATAATAAAATGGAGGCTTCCAATGCACGGATTGAAGAGACAGAAAGGAGAATAAGTGATTTAGAAGACACAATTATAGAAAAAGAGGAAGCTGAGAAAAAGAGAGATAAAATGATCCAGGAACACAAAAGGAGAGTACGAGAGCTCAGCAATAAAATCAAACGGAACAATATCCATATCATAGGAATCCTAGAAGAGGAAGAGACAGGGAAAGGTGCTGAAGGAGTCCTTGAACAAATTATAGCACAGAACTTTGCCAACCTGGCGAGGGAAGTGGACGTTGAAATTCAAGAGGCACAGAGAACTCCCCTCAGACATAACTTGAATCGATCTTCTATACGACGTATCATAGTGAGAATGGCAAAATATATGGACAAAGAGAGAATTTTGAAAGCAGCTTGGGATAAAAGGGCACTAACAAAGAAGGAGAAACCTATCAGAATGGTTACAGACCTATCTACTGAAACTTGGCAGGCCAGAAAGGAATGGCAGGAGATCTTCAATGTGATGAACAGAAAAAATATGCAGCCAAGAATCCACTATCCAAAAAGCCTGTCATTCAGAAGAGAAGGAGAGATAGAAGTCTTTCCAAATAAACAAAAATTGAAAGAATTCGTCACCACTAAACCAGCCCTACAAGAAGTCCTGAGGGGGACTCTCTGAGGGAAATGTTGCAAGGAATGCAAGATACTAGAGACACACCACAAGCATGAATCCCACAAATGACACAATAACTCTAAACCCATGTCTTTCAGTAATAACACTGAATATAAATGGACTGAATGCTCCAATCAAAAGAAATAGGATAGCAGAATAGATTAAAAAAAATTCCATCTATTTGCAGTCTACAAGAAACTCATTTTAGACTGGAGGACACATTCAGATTGAAAGTAAGGAGATGGAGAAATATATATCATGCTATGGGAAGTCAAAAGAAAGCTGGAGTAGCTAAACCTATATCAGACAAACTGGACTTTAAACTAAAGACATTAACAAGGGATGAAGAAGGGCATTATATAAGAATTACAGGGTCTATCCATCAGGAAGAACTAACAATTATAAATGTTACGCACTGAATATGGGATCACTTAAATATATGAAACAATCACAAACAGAAACAATCTTATGGATAAGAATGTGCTAATAGCAGGGGATTTTAATACTCCACTGATAGCAATGGATAAATCAAAGAGACAGAGAACCACTAAGGACACAATGGACTTGAATGACACATTGGACCAGATGGATTTGACAAGTATATTTAGAACTCTACATTCTGAGGCCATGGAATTCACTTTTGTCTCAAGTGAGATGACACATTCTCCAAGAAAGATCATATACTGGGTCATAAAGCAGCCCTCAATAAATATAAAAGAACTGAGATCATAGCATGCACACTTTCATATCAAAATGCTATGAAACTTGAAATCAATCACAGGAAGAAATCTAGAAAACCTCCAAAATATAGAGGTTAAAGAACACCCTACTAAAGAACAAATTGACCAATCAGGCAATTAAAGACGAAATTTTAAAATATATGGAAATAAATGAAAATGAAAATACAACAGTCCAAACTCTATGGGATTCGACAAAGGCAGTTCTAAGAGGAAAGTANGAGAGTATCATCTTGACATGATACTCTACATAGAAAACTCGGGGCGCCTGGGTGGCTTAGTCGGTTGAGCGTCCGACTTTNTCAGCAATGTTGCAGGATACAAAATCCTGCCACAAGGCTTCAGTGTCATTGTACGAATTGTACACAATTTATGATACATTACTGAAATTATTTTGTTCTGCCACTAGAAAATATTTCAAATATAACAATAAGCATATAAAATGAGAACTGGTAAGTGTGCTTATTAGGAACTATTTGAAGAATTATAGATTAATGCAAAAAAGCTTAGATTTATCAAATAGAAATTACTTTTTACGAATCACATATCTTGATAAAATTAAATATGCTGGGAAAAGCTTAATGCTATTTGTTTGTTTAAATCCTATTTCTTGCTCAAAAGTATTTGAGTTCTCGTCTCTAAATCCATTTTTAAAGAGCGATACTGCACTCTTATGGTTCTCCTTTTTCTGCTCCAGATATGTATATACATAATATAGACAAAAGCAGGGGGATGTAGACTGAAAAAAATAAACTTGAGACATAATAACCAGATGTGATATGTGGCCCTTATTTGGGTACTGATCAGAGAATAAAAAATAAATGTTTGTAAATCGACATATTTGAAGTAATCAGGAAAAACTTAATATGTCCTGGGTATGAAGGAATTACTGGTAATTTGGATAGGTATGGTAATGGCATTTCAGTTTCATGGAAAAATAAGTCCTACCAGTTTGATATGTATACTGATTTATTTAGGAGTGAACAGACTTGATGTCTGTAATTTGTTTTAAAATATTCCAGAAAAAAACATAGATATGTACAAGGAGATTATCAGAACATAATGTACACTGCACACCCAGAATAAACTCCAAATGTTAAAAAAGAAAAGCTACAGTAGGATGAGAAGGAAACATGGGCGATTTTTTTTTTTTACAACCAAAGGATAGAAAATGCCTTTTAAAATATGGTTCAAAATCTGGAAGCCAAAAAGGAAAAGATTGATAATGTGAACTACTTAAAAATAACTACTTCTAAATGACTTTTCAAAAATCTTAAAAATTTAGGGGCTCCTGGGTGTCTCAGTCGGTTAAGCGTCCGACTTCGGCTCAGGTCATGATCTCATGGTCTGGGGGTTCGAGCCCCACATCGGACTCTGTGCTGACAGCTCAGAGCCTGGAGCCTGCTTCAGAGTCTGTGTCTCCTCTCTCTCTGACCCTCCCCCGCTTCCTCTCTACCTCTGTCTCTCAATATAAAATAAAAAAGACAAAAAAAATCTTAAAATTTTAAAAATGAATAATGAAAAGATGGA
>NW_027526927.1:26684-27835 GCF_008692635.1 Crocuta crocuta
AGCTACACAGAGAAAGAATTTTTCCAAATGAGCTTTGGAAAATAATCATTCTCATATATTTTGGTAGAAAAATATCTATGGAGGATAATTTGGTAATGTTTATCAAAAATACAAATGAATTTATTTAACTCAGCAATCCTAATGAGAATTTATGTTTATAGATATACCTGCATATGTATACGAAGCTATTTATTGGTGTACTGTGTGTAGTAATAAAAGATTGGAAATAACCCAATGGCCATCACTAAAGAACTGTTTAAGTAAATTATGGTACTTTCATACAATGGAGTACAATTCGTATGTTTAAAAAACTATAGGGAACCTTTCGATATATACTGATATGGGAAGATCTCCAGGATATATAGTAAAGTGGGGGAAAAAAAGTAAAAATAGAAGAGTATAATACACTTTAAATAATTAAAGGATGGAGGTGATAATGATATATATTTTACTTCTATGTATTTACATAGAGAAACACTGGAGATTATCCACAAGAACTAATAAAAGCTGTTACTTGTAGGGAGTAGGAAAGAGTGGTGCAGGCAGGAGAGGATAGAAATGGGACTCTTCAATATAAACCTTGATTTGTTGGCTTTTTAACAAAAATTTAATGTTGATTTTTGAGAGAGACACAGAGAGACAGAGCACAAGTCGGGTAGAGGCAGAGAGAGAGGGAGACACAGAATCCGAAGCAGGCTACAAACTGTCAGCACAGAGCCCAACAAGGAACTCGAACTCACCAACCATGAGATCATGATTTGAGCTAAAGTCCGGTGCTTAACCAACAGAACCACCCAGGTGCCCCTATAGTTTTATTTTGGCCCATTTGAGTATATTACATATTCCAAACAATATAAATAGATAATAGTTTTTGAAAGTTAATACAATGTATTTGTATTTANCTTCACAACTTGGGGATAGTCACTAATATTATTCTCATTTTACCCATAAAGCTTAAGTTACAGAGTTGGGACTCAAACTTAGGTCTTATGTTCTTTAATATTTTCCTGAGTTCCCCAACAATCAATCTGCCAAATTTCTGAAAGCATAGTATTTTGCATCCCAGGCTTGTTCCTAAACTTTCTGGAAGCACATAAATTTTCTGTGTTATAAGTGTGCTCACATCTTAAGCCATGTGGTCTCTGGCATTC
>NW_027526927.1:27862-37930 GCF_008692635.1 Crocuta crocuta
TTGGTTTCCATATAACATCTAGTGCTCATCCCCACAAATTCCCTCCTCCATGCCCATCACCCCCCTTCCTCTCTCCCCCCATACCCATCAGTCCTCAGTTTTTTCTCAACATTCAAGAGTGTCTCAACATTTCTTTGGCGATTAGGAGTCTTGTGGTTCCATACAAATTTTTGGATAGTTTGTTCTACCTCTGAGAAGCATGCTGGTGTAATTTTGATTGGGGTTGCATTGAATGTGTAGATTGCTTTGGGTAGTAATGTCATTTTAAAATTATTTATTCTTCTGATTCAGCATGGAATATTTTTCCATCACTTTGTGTCTTCTTCAATTTCCTTGACAAGTTTTCTATAGTTTTCATCATACAGATCTCTACCTGTGTGAATTTTGATAGTGAATGTGTGTTTAGAAATTTGTCCATTTGTTCAGTTTTTTTGTCATATAATTTTTCATAGTATTCCCTGATAATTGCTTGTATTTCTGAAGTGTTGGTTGTAGTAAGCCCATTTTCTTTCATTATTTTGTCTATTTGGGTGCTCTCTCTTATCTTTTTGAGAAGCCTGGCTAGAGGTTTGTCAATTTTGTTTATTTTTTTAAAAATCAACTCTTGGTTTCATTGATCTGTTCAACTGATTCTTTGGTTTCCATATTGTTTATTTTTTCCCTGATTTTTATTATTTCTCTTTTCCTCCTGGGTTTAGGGTCGTATTTTTGCTCTCTCTCTAGTTCCGTTAGGTGCGCTGTTAGATTTTGCACTTACACTTTTCCTAATTTCTTGAAATATGCCTGGAGTGCAGTGTACTTTCCTCTTAGGACTGCCTTTCCACATCCCATAGAGTTTGGATTGTTGTATTCTCATTTTCATCTGTTTCCGTATAGTTTTTAATTTCTTCTCTAATTGCCCGATTGGCCCATTCATTCTGTACTACAGTGTTCTTTAACCTCCATGTTTTTGGAGGTTTTCCAGACTTCTTCTTGTGGTTGATTTCAAGTTTCCAAGCACTGTGACCTGAAAGCGCGCATGGTATGATTTCAATTCTTTTACATTTATTGAGGGCTGCTTTATGTCCCAGTATATGATTTATCTTGGAAAATGTCCATGCACACTTGAGAAGAAAGTGAATTCCATGTCCTTGGGATGTAGAGTTCTAAATATAACTGTCAGATCCATCTGGTCCAATATGTCATTCAAGTCCACTGTTTCTTTAGTGAATTTCTGTCTAGTTGATCTATCCATTGCTGCCCGTGGAGTATTAAAGTCCCCTGCTATTAGCATATTCTTATCCATAAGATTTTTTCTGTTTGTGATTAATTATTTTATGTATTTAGGTGCTTCTGTATTCAGTGGGTATACATTTATAATTGTTAGCTCTTCCTTATGGATAGACCCTGTAATCATGATACAGTGCCCTTCTTCATCCCTTGTTATTGCCTTTACTTTAATGTCCAGGTTGTCTGACAGAAGTATAACTACTCCAGCTTTCTTTTGACTTCCAGTAGCATGATAGATATTTCTCCATCTCCTTACTTTCAATCTGAAGGTGTACTCCGGTCTAAAATAAGTTTCTTGTAGACAGTAAATAGATGGATTTTTTAAAATGCATTCTCCTATCTTATTTCTTTTGATTGGAGCATTTAGTCCATTTACACTTAATGTTATTATTGAAAGATATGGGTTTAGAGCCATTGTGTTCTTTGTAGGATTCATTCTTGTGGGTGTCTCTGGTACCTTGCGTTCCTTGCAACATTTTCCTCATAGAGTCCCCCTCAGGATTTCTTGTAGGGTGGTTTAGTGTTGACGACTTCTTTCAATGTTTTTTTCTTTGGGAAGACTTTTATCTCTCCTTCTATTCTGAATGACAGGCTTGCTGGATAGAGGATTCTTGGCTGCCTATTTTTTCTGTTCATCACATTGAAGATTTCCTGCCATTCCTTTCTGGCCTGCCAAGTTTCAGTAGATAGGTCTGTCACCACTCTGTAAGGTTTCCCTTTCCCTTTGTATGTTGGTGCCCTTTTATCCCAGTTGCTTTCAGAATTTTCTCTTTGTTGTTATAGTTTGCCAGTTTCACTATGGTATGTCATGCAGAAGATCGATTCAAGTTATGTCTGAGGGGAGTTCTCTGAGCCTCTTGGATTTCAATGTCTGTTTCCTTCCCTAGATTGGGGAAGTTCTCTGCTATAGTGTGGTCAAGGACTCCTTCATCGCCTTTCCCTCTCTCTTCCTTTTCTGGAATTCGTATGATACGGATATCGTTCTGTTTGATTGTATCACTCAGCTCTCGAACTCTCCTTTCATTTTTCTGGATCAGTTTATCTCTCTTTTTCTGGTTTTCCTCTTTTTATATAATTGAGTCTTCTAATTCACCTATTCTCCACTCTGCCTCTTCAATTAGTGCATTAGATGCCTACACTTTATTATGCACCTCATTTATAGCATTTTTCAATTCAACACAACTCTTTATAAGCCCCATAATCTTTGTAGCGATAGTTTCTCTGATGTCTTCCTTGCCTTTTTCAACCTCAGTGATTGATTTTATGACTGTTGTTCTCAATTATTGTTGAGTTATGTTGCTCTTATCTGTTTTGAGCATTTATTTAACTGTGATTTCTTCCTGGAATTTCTTTAGGGGAGAGGTCTTCTGTTGCGCCATTTTCGCTAGCTTTCTGTATCTTTTTAGTTTTAAAAGATGGTTATGCACTCTGTACCTGCGAGTACTGCTGTATTAAAGAAGTCTCTTTGATTGTCCAGGGCCTGTCCGTTTAAGAAGTGTTCTTTGAATGGTGTCTCTCGGTCTCTCTTGTTGAGGCTTTGGTTATTTTATTTCCCTACTCGTAGTGGTATTTGTGACTCTCCACCATGTTTTCTTTAGCTTGTTTCTTGAGATAGCTCTGGAAAAGAAAACAGACAGACAAACACATAGGGAACAAAGGCACACAAACATACAGACACATCAAACAAACACGCAAACCAAAAGTGAAAAAGAAAGAAAAAGGAAGGGGAAAAAAAGAGGAAGGTGGAAAAACAAATAATAAAAATTTAAAAAAATAAAATAAAAAAATAGAAAAGAAGGAAAGAAATAAACCCAAAGGACAAAGGACAGTCTAAAAGTATAAAACCAGAATTCCCAGCTACAAATAAAGAACTCGGTGTATGTAGTGCTGATAAACGAGCAGATACAAAGAGAGAAATGACAGGGCGTGGAGGAAGTGAAAATGGAAGAGAAATGACCAGGAAAAGAGACTCAGAGGCTTAATTCAGAGAAAGATAGAGGAGAAAATGTTAAGTGCAGGGAGAAAGAAATGAAAATAATGTTACTCAGAAAAACTATATAGTCTTATTACTCCAGAGAGAGAGAGAGAGAGAGACAGAAAGGTAGCGGTGGTGGTGTAGAATATACATATGGAGAATGGATTAAATGTGACTAAGCAAACCAGTAACCATTGTGCCCAGTCCAGCAGAGGGGAGGGATATGAATAAGACAAGGGAAAATGTATCTGAACGGAAAGAATTGATCTAGAATTAATCATGACAGTGCATCCATGTTGGTCTTCCCAGGGCTCAGGGAAAAAAAAAAAAAAAAAGCAGCTCTCTAGAGGGGACGGGCGTGGTTTGCTGTAGGCGGGTTTTAGCCTCCACTGCCTCCATAGGGCAGCTCCCTGAGGCCCCACCTTGGTGGTTGTGGGGAGAAAAGTGGTGGCGCCCCAGTCCCCTCTTGAACCACACGTTGCAACTCACTCTCGGATCTTCCCTTTGCACTGGAAGTAGCCGATGTGGGCAGTGCTCTATGTCCCATGTCACACCTCATTTCCATATCTTAATCCTCGCTCCCCATTGATATTGCCCGAAATATAAACCCACAGGCAGAGTCCCTCCTAGCAGTTTCAAGCCTCTTGCCTCCCCACTGGGAATTGAGCTGAGCCAGAAGAGTGGTGGAGTGGCTTCAGGCATAACTCTTCCTATCCAGGTCAAACTGGTGAGCAGAGGAGTGGTTTCTCCCGGGGTCACCTTTGTCCAGTGTGTCCCGCTCAAGGTCAGCTGGACAGTTGGAAACAGGATCCCTGTGTGTCCCGATCCAAGGTTTTTATCTTCTCCAGGTATAGGGACCATTTCTTGAGCAGTTTCTGCCACTCTTTCTTTTCCCCTTGACCCACCGTGACTCCCCACAAAGGGGGCTCCCTCCTTTTGTGTCTCTAGTCCCAGCCCATTTTTATCTTCCCCAGTTCACAGTCATGCTATAAGGTTTTCTCAGAGGATTCTTTCTCCTTTTCCTCCCAAACTCGTGGATTCTGTAAGGGTTCCTCTGGCTTCCTTTGAGAGATGGGGGTGAGTGAAATGTATGGAACGCCCTACTTCTCCGCCATCTTGCCTCGAAGCCATCAGGCATTTCTTTCACAACTGGGAGAAACACATTTCTTTTTATTTTTTTTTTAATTTTTAATTACATTTTTTCATGTTTATTTATTTTTGAGAGAAAGACAGTATGAGCAGGGGAGGGGCAGAGAGAGATAGAGACAACAGAATCTGTAGCAGGTTCCAGGCTCTGAGCTGTAAACACAGAGCGCATCACAGGGCTTGAACTCACAAACAGGAAGATCACAACCTGAGCTGAGGTGGGACACTTAACTGAATAAGCCGCACATGTACCCCATGAGGAATACATTTCTTATGCATCCAAACTTCTCTTCTCAAATTTCTTTCTAAAAATTACTTTTCTAATTCCTTCCTTATTAAAGGAGATAAAAGGGCCTAATAACAACATCCTAGGGCCAAATTAGGGTAATATTAATACCGTATTTATCGGGTACTTCCTAAATGTAAGTATAAATGTATATATTTATACATGACTGTGAACTGGGGAAGATAAAAATGGGCTGGGACCAGAGACACAGAGGGAGGGGAGGGAGCCCCCTTTGTGGGGAGTCACGGTGAGTCAAGGGGAAAAGAAAGAGTGGCAGAAACTGCTCACTATATATATAATATAGTGGAGCCTTCTCCAAAACAGATCACATTCTGGGTCACAAAACAGCCCTCAACAAGCATAAAAAGATTGAGATCATACCTTGCATATCTTCACATCACAACGCTATGATACTTGAAATCAACCACAAATTATTTAACATAGAGTGTAGTCTTGGCTTCAGGAATAGAATCCAGTGATTCATCACTTACATATATCACCCAGTGATCACCCCAATAAGTGCCCTCCTTAATGCCCATTGACATCTTTTCCCACCATATCAACCCTTAGGTTGTTCTCTGAATTTAGAAGTCTTTTAGGGGATGTTTTCCCCTTCCCCTATGATTATCTGTTAAGTTTCTCAAATTTGACATGAGTGAAATCATGTGATATCTGCCTTCTCTGACTTATTTTGCTCATAATGTCCTGAGTTCCATCCACGTTGTTGCAAATGGCAAGATTTCATTCTTTTTCATCACTGAGTACTATTCCAGTGTGTGTGTGTGTGTGTGTGTGTGTGTACCACATCTTAATCCATTCATCAGTTGATGGACATTTGGGCTCTTTTCATAATTTGGCTACTGTTGATAGTACTGTAAACATTTGGGTGGATATGCCCCTTCAAATCAGCATTTTTTGTATCCCTTGGATAAATTTAAATTCCTCGTACTGCAATTGCTGGGTCATAGGGTAGTTCTATTTACAATTTTTTGAGGAACCTCCACACTGTTTTCCAGAGTAGCTGCACCAGTTTATATTTCCACCAACAATGAAAGAGGGTTCTCCTTTTTCCACATCCTTCACCAACATCTGTTGTTTCCTGAGTTGTTCATTGTAGCCACTCTGACCAGTGTGAGGTGATATCTCATTGTGGATTTGATTTGTATTTCTCTAATTATGAGTGATGTTGAGTATCTTTTCATGTGTCTGATATCTGGATATATTCTTCGAAAAATGGTCTATTCATGTCTTCTGCCCATTTCTTTATTGGATTATTTGGGGTTTTTTGTCGGGTTGTTGGGTTTGGTAAATTCTTTACAGATTTTACATTTTGTTATCCAATATATAATTTTACAAATATCTTGAAGAAGAATGAGAAGATTTACAAATGTCTTTTCCCATTCCATTGGTTGTCTTTTAGTTTTGTTAATTGTTTCCTTTGTTTTACAGAAGATTTTTATCTTGACTAGGTCCTGGTGGTTCATTTTTGCTTTTATTTCCCCTGCCTTCTGAGACAGGTCAAGTAAGAGGTTACTGAGGCCAAGGTCCAAGAAGTTTCTGCCTGTTCCTCCTGTAGGATTTTGATGGTTTATTCTGTCACATTTAGGTATTTCATCCATTTTGAATTTATCTTTGTGTATTGGGAAAAAAAGTGCTCCAGGTTCATTCTTCTGCATGTTGCTGTCTGGTTCTCCCATGACCATTTGCTAAAGAGACTGTCTATTTTCCATTGGATACTCTTTCCTGCTTTGTCGAAGATTAGTTGGGCATATATGTGTGGGTCCCATTCTGAGTTCTCTATTCTATTCCACTAATCTATGTGTCTCTTTTTGTGCCAGTACCATACTGTCTTGAGGATTACAGCTTTGTAATACAGGTTAAAGTTGGGATTATAATGCCTCCAGGTTTGGTTTTCCATTTAAACATTACTTTGGCTATATGGGTCATTTTTGGTTCCAAACAAATTTTAGGGTTGTTTCTTCTAGCTCTGAGAAGAATGCAGGTGACATTTTGATAGGGATTACATTGAATATATAGATTGTCTTGGGTAATATCAACATTTTAACAATATTTGCTCTTCCAATCGATGAGCATGGGATATGTTTCCATTTATTTGTGTCTTCTACAATTTCTTTCATAAGCTTTCTATAGTTTTCAGCATACAGATCTTTCATCTCTTCGGTTGGGTTTATTCCTAAGTATTTTATGGCTTTACTCGCAATTGTAAATGGGATCGAATCCCTGATATCTCTTTCTGTTGCTTTATTCTTGGTATATATACATGCAACAAATTTCTATACATTGATTTTAATCCTGCGACTTTGCTAAATTCATGTGTCAGTTCTAGCAGTTTTTTGGTGGGGTCTTTCAGGTTTTCAATGTAGAGTATCATGTCATCTGTTAAGTGTGAAATTTTGACTTCTTTGCCAGTTTGGAAGCCTTTTATTTCATTTTATTATCTGATTGCTGAGGCTAGGACTTCCAACACTATGTTAAACAACAGTAGTGAGAGTCGACATCTCTGTGTCTGATCTCAGGAAAAACTGGGAGCTTTCCCCCATTGAGGATATTATTAATTGTGGACGTTTCATATATGGCTTTTATGATGTTAATGTATATTCTTTTATCCGGACTTTCTTGAATGTCTTTATTACGAAAGGATGCTGAATTTTGTTAAATGTTCTTTCTGTATTGACAAAATATTATGTTTCTTATCCTTTCTTCTATTAATGTGATGTTTCATGTTGATTAATTTATGAATATTTAACCATCACTGTAGCCCAGGAATAAAATCTACTTGATCATGGTGAATAATTCTTTTAACATACTGTTGAATTTGATTTGCTAGTATCCTACTGAAAAATTTTGCATCCAGGTTTATCCAGGCATTTTGGCATGCAATTCACCTTTTTGTGTGGTCTTTGGTTTTGGAATCATGGTAACACTGGCTACATAAAATGAGTCTGGAAGCTTTCCTTGCATTTCTTTCTTTTTTTTTTTTTAACAGTTTGAGTATAATAGGTATTAACTATTCTTTAAATGTCTGGTAGAATTCCCCTGGGAATACATGTAGCTCAGGACTCTTACTTGTTGGGAGATTTTTGATGACCAATTCAATTTCTTCACAGGTTATGAGTCTGTTCAAATTTTGTATTTGAGTTTTGATAGTGTGTGAGTTTCTAGGAATTTGACCATTTCTTCCAAGTTGTTCAGCTTGTTGGTGTAATAATTTTTCATAGTATTCCCTGATAATTGTATTTCTTGGTGTTGGTTGTGATCTCTCCTCTTTCATCCATGAATTTATCTGTTTGGGTCCTCTCTCTTTTCTTTTGGAAAAATCTGGCTAAGGGTTTATCAATTTTGTTTATTCTTAAAAAAAGCTCTTTGATACATTGATCTGTTCTATTATTTTTGTTCTGTATTCTATATCATTAATTTCTGCTCTAATCTTTATTATTTCTCTTATTCTGCTGGCTCTGGGCTTTATTTGCTGCTGCTTTTCTAGCTCTTTTACTTGTAAGGTTAGGTTGTGTATTTGGGACCTTTCTTACTTCTTAAGATAGGCCTAAATTGCAATGTATTTTCCTCTTAGGACTGCTTTTGTTGTATCCCAAAGTGTTTAGGGTGCCATGCTTTCATTTTCATTTGCTTTCTTCTACTATTAATTTCTTCTTTAATTTCCTGGTTGACCCATTCATTCTTTAGTATGATGTTCTTTAACCTCCATGTATTTGAGGGCTTTCTAACTTTTTTCTTGTGGTTGATTTCAAGTTTCATAGTGTTGTGATCTGAAGACATGCAAGGTATGATCTCAATCTTTTTATACTTGTTGAGGGCTGTTTTGTGACCCAGAATGTGATCTATTTTGGAGAATGTTCCATGTGCACTTGAGAAGAATGTGTATTCTGCTGCTTTTGGATGAAAAGTTCTGAATATATCTGTTAAATCCACTTGATCTAATGTGTCAATCAGAGTCGTTGTTTCCTTATTGAGTTTCTGCCTAGATGATCTCTCCATTGCTGTTAGCAGAGCATTAAAGTCCCCTACAATTATGGTATTATTATCTCTATATTTGTTTGTATTTGTGGCTAAATTATTTGTATAATTGGAGGTCCACATTGGGGGCATAAATATTTACAATTGTTAGTTCTTGATGGATAGACTGCTTAATTATGATATAATGCCCTTCTTCATCTCTTCTTAGAGTATGTTTTAAAATCTAGCTTGTCTGATACGATTATAGCTACTCTGGCTTTCTTTTGATGTCTATTTGTATAATATATTGTTCTCTATTCTCTCACTTTCAATCTGCAAGTGTCCTCAGGTCTAAAATGAGTCTCTTGTAGGCAGCATATAGATGAACTTTGTTTTGTTTTGATCCATCCTGATACCCTATGTCTTTTGATTGGGGCATTTAGTCCCTTTAAATTCAGAGTAATTATTGAAAGATATGGATTTAGTGTCATTTTGCTATCTGTAGGTTTAATGTTTGTGGTGTGTCTCTGGTCCTTTGTCATCTTTGCTGCTTTCCACTCACAGAGGTCCCCCCTAGGATCTCCTGCAGGGATGGTTTAGAGGTCATGAACTCCTATAGTTTTTGTTTGTGTGGGAAAGCCTTTATCTCTCCTTCTATTTTGAATGATAGCCTTGCTTATAAAGGATTCTTGGATGCATATTTTTTCCTATTCAGCACATTGAGTATTTTCTGTCACTCCCTTCTGGCCTGCCAAGTTTTAGTGGATATGTCTGCTGCGACCCTTATGTATCTACCATTTTAGGTTAAGGACCATTTTGTCCCTAGCGGCTTTCAGAATTCTCTCTTTATCTTTGTATTTTGCCAATTTCACTATGATATGTCATGGTTTTGATCTGTTTTTGTTGATTTTGAAAGGAGTTCTCTGTGCCTCTTGGACTTGAATGCCTGTTTCCTTCCCCAGATTAGGGAAGTTCTCAGCTACAATTTGTTCAAATAAACTTTCTGCCCTTTCATTCTTCTTTTGGAACTCCTATGATACGTATATTGTTTCATTTCATGGAACGTCTTAGCCCTCTAATTCTCCCCTCATGATCTAATAATTTCCATTCCTTTTTTTCCAATTCATTATTTTCCATAATTTTATCTTCTATTTCACCTATTCTCTCGTCTGCTTCTCCCATCCTCGCTGTCACTGTATCTAGTTTATTTTGCATCTCATTCATAGCATGTCTTCATTCATTGTGACTAGTTCTTAAGTCTTTGGTCTCTGCAGCATTAGATTTTTTTTTAATTTTTAATATTTTATTTATTTCTGAGAGAGGGGGAGAGAGAGAGAGAGAGAGAGAGCAGGGGAGGGTCAGAGAGAGAGGGAGATGCAGAATCTGAAACAGGCTCCAGACTCTGAGCTGGCTGTCA
>NW_027526927.1:39085-39852 GCF_008692635.1 Crocuta crocuta
GAAACAGGATCCAGGCTCTGAGCTGGCGGTCAGCACAGAGCCCGACATGGGGCTCGACCCCACGAACCATGAGATCATGACCAGAGCCGAAGTCGGATGCTTAACCGACTGAGCCACCCAGTGCCTCTGCAGCAATAGATTCTATGCTGTGTTCTATGATTTTTAAAGCCCTCCTAGTAGTCTTATGACTATTATTCTAAATTCTTATTCAGATATATTGCTTATATCTGTTTTGAACAATTCTCTGGCTGTTACTTCTTCCTGGATTTTCTTTTGGAGAAAATTCTTCCATTTAATCATTTTGGCTAAGTTTATGCCTTTTGTGTGCTTTAATACCTTGTTTTGTTATGTATCCTGCCCTTTTGAGTAATACTGTATTAAATAGGGGTCATACACTGTCCAGGGCCTAGCACTTCATGACATGCTTTTGGTGTGTGTTGCATGCACTCTGTTGTTGTGTTTTGGCTTCTCATTCTTCTGCAAAGCTCCTCCTTGCTTGTAGTTGTGGAGTGTTTGGAGCTTCAAACAAGTGTGCTTTGATTTGTTCGATGAAGTAATTCTGGAGAAAAAGGAAAAGTGGGGGGATCCTGATCTCATACAAAAAGAAAAAATAAAGAAGGAGAAAGAAGACCAAGCAGAGAAACAAGAAAACCAAAAGGCTCAATCCAGAGAGATAGAAAGGAAAATAAAGAAGAAGAAGATATTGAAAATGTGTAAAAAATATAGAGTAAAAATGTGTGATTATACAAACAGAACAAACCAAGATT
>NW_027526927.1:40026-41566 GCF_008692635.1 Crocuta crocuta
CTTCGTCTATTAGATAAGCAGTTGCCAAACACAGAGGGGCGGGGTTTGTCAAAACTAGTCTGCCTCCACTGGGGGCTGCAGTACTGCTTGCTCTTTGAAATCCTACCATATTGGTATTGGGGAGAAAAATAGCATCACTCCACTCTCCCCTCCTCAGACCTGGAACCTCAATCCACACTATTGAAGCAGCCCTCAGTATGTCATGGGCGTTGGGTTTGCCCTGCTCCACAATACTCCTGCACTTCTTAGGCACTCTGGCTGGAATTCAAAACCCGATGTCTTAAGGAGCCCTGCACTGGGTAGGCCCTGTACTGGTGTAGCACCACTCAGCCCTGTGGATAAAAGGCCTTTGGCTAGCACTTGCAGCATCTTTTGTCCTTGGGGAGGCAATAAACCTTCTTCCCACAGTACTCAAGGAAGGGGACTGTTGTCTCCCAGTACACCCCCACAATCTCTACAGTGCTCCAGGGCCAGCTCCTTTCCACCGCCCCCTGCCCCAAGCATGCACACACAGCTCCAGCTTCACTCTGGAGAAAGTCACGCACTTTTGAAGCCTCCAAGTTTCAGCTTCTAAGGCTGTTTGCAAAACAGAGACTGGTACTCTCTGTATTGTATTTCTCATCCCACAGTCTGGAGAGGTTTTCCTCTTGTACTAACCAGTTACCAAAGCACTCTTCCTTTCTCTCTTTTGTCTGTGCACAGAAAGGGTCCTCTCTTCTCCATGCCTACACCGTTTTATCTCCCCCAATTCATATACACACACCTTGATCCTGCCAAACTGTCTCACTCCACCTGTGGAGATCCTTCTGCCACTACACAGATTGATTGCCTGGGTGTTTCAAGTGATCTGAGCTCCATGCAGCTGTGTTTGAGGGAGAAGGAAATTCCCAGTCTGCTTATTTCTTCACCATTTTAACTCCCTCCTAAATAAGTAACATTTTAAAAGAAAAAAGTTAACTCCTGAGCAAGCCTTCCTCATTTCATCCAAGATTTAGTCTTTTTCTGTAATGTGTCCCCACGCTGTTTTATATGCAGTTTCCATAACACTCCTAAGTCAGTACTATAATTTTTTGTTTCTTTTCAGTCGTTCTTACAATGTTATGAACTTCTTAAGTGTAGGACTCTTGTGTTAATGCACCTGTCTCCTTTACAATGTGCACAATATCCGGCATATGATAGTTGCCCAGTGAATTGTGCTTTGAATTAATTTAAGCTTTTCAGTTCTACCTTATGATGAATTTCTTCCTATAGTTTCTTTGCTGCTGTCTCTTATTGCATTTATCACTATCTTGTATTAGAATTATTTATTTAGATTTGTTAGTCTTTATGAGATTGTGAACCCCTGGAGTTATAGTAGGTGGTCCAATTAGGATGGTGAAATAATTTTTTATAACTCCTAAATTAGCAAATGATTGCAATGCTATCACAATAGTTAGTAATACCTAAGATGATAACTTCTTAGTATAATAATAGTCTCATTAGTCAAAAATAAGAATTAAATCTTTAAAATATATGTATTTATTATACTAATGCTTTTATT
>NW_027526927.1:41605-41836 GCF_008692635.1 Crocuta crocuta
GGTATGGGAGACAACATTAGTAAGTAGGAAATGAGGTTCCAAGACTGATAGAGATATTTACCTAGAGCACATATATTCTTTGAATATATGAAAGTCTCTTGATGTAGCTAAAATGTATTTATTTATAATTTTTTTCATTCAACAATTATTTTTTGAGAAACTATTAGGCTAGGGATTCTCAAGTACTAAGATGTAAATAAAATGTGGTCTTTGTCCTCACGGAGGCAGTAT
>NW_027526927.1:42024-43587 GCF_008692635.1 Crocuta crocuta
GGAGGCAGTATAGCATAATGGTTAAGAACACATGAAATTAAATATATCTCCTTCTTAAATATTGTTTCTCTTTTTACCAGTTGCATGACTTTGAGCAAGTTACTTAAAAAAACCTTAGTTTTATCTTCTGTTAATAGGGATAATAATAGCTATTCCACATGATTGTTATGAAGATTCAGGCAGAATAAAGCACATGTAGTGCTATTTACAATGATTGCACATAATAACCACTCCAGAAGCATTTATTTTCAATCTTGTTGTCTAAAAATAGAAGTGTTCTTTTCTACAGTTTATGTTTTCTTAATAGTACCAGTCATCTGCTTTATTTTAATATATGACCTCATTCCAAATATTTACAGATAGACTTGGTGTTCACACATGGTACTCTTATACTAATTCTCAGACTCCATGAGGTATGTGAGAACAGCTTCTTAGTAGTGAGGATAGTAGTGAATGAAATTGAATAATTATCTTAATAATAAGAATAAAAGATTTTCCATAAGACTGATGGTGGGTGAATATTATTTGAATGAAGGAGTAGAATTCTAAAAAAGATTCTAAATATATTAAAAAGTACTTTGTAAAGGAAATGTTGATCACTAAAAGTTAGTGTGGGTTTACTAGGAATATATTATGCTAGAACAATATACCGTGTTACCTAAACTCTTGTCCCTTAGAGTACTGAGTGTTAATAGGATAGTTCTGCAAAAAGATAATATATTTTCTATGACCTAATAAATTTAGGAAAGATGAGATTAAGCAAAGTTAAACATATGTCTTCACATGTGCATGTGAAAAGTCACATGTACTCTGAAAAGTCTTGCAGAGTTTTAATACACTAAAGTGTATTATAGGGTTCCAGTAGGGTAAACATAGTATATAGTTTCCCCAAATGTGAGCACAAAACTATTTGTTGTGTGTATGAGTGCATTACTTATCGACATTATCTAAAACTAATATTTTGTAAAATACAGTTTTGGATATACAGTTTTAATTTAAGATCCTTTATAGGATTACTATATAGAGTAGTAGAAAGGAGAATGAACAGACATATTATATTTTATATTTTGGAAGGAATTTGAAAAAAATTATTTTGTTATTAATATAAGATGGAAAAGTGTCTTCTTAGATCAGTCAACTTTAAACATTATGCTTTCATAATCTCTAAAAGAAATTTGAAAACATATAAATCATTCACATTTTGAAATTGACAGAAAATGTTTTTATCATCATTTTTAAATTATTTAAAACATTTTGGATCTCAGATGCACAGAATTGATTTCATTATGAATATTTTCACAGATACACTCTCTTGATTGGTCTCATACATGGATTACTTTTAGTTATTTATTTTAGTAAATCAGTTTTTATAAGGTAATAAGCATGCACAAACCCAACACCCAAAATGAAACTTAGAACATGACTGACTTTACATTTAACCATATATTTTCCTCCTGCTATTCCACTTCCCTGGGTGACCTACCTTGAATGCCATTTTATCATTCCCTGGATTTCTATGTTATATAGCTTTATTGAATTTAAATGTATTCTGAAGATGTCTAT
>NW_027526927.1:43610-47719 GCF_008692635.1 Crocuta crocuta
ATTCACTCAGTTTTTATGTCTCTGTAGTTTATTATTTAAAAAGAAACACTTAAATATGTAACATATATAAAACACACATAACAGGAAAAGTGTGAAAATCATAGGTACAGCTCATTAACTTAAATAAATACAACTATGTAACTACTACCTACATCTACATAAATAATAGATTTATTATTGGGGAGTGGGAGACCAAAGATGGCAGTGTAATAGGAGGACCCTAGGCTTGCCTCATCCCTCAAACACAGCTAGATAACTACCAAATTAACCTGAATACTCAAGAAATTAACTTGAGGGCTGATAGAACAAACTGCACAACTAGATGGTCAAAAAAAGCCATTTAAAAGAAGGTAGGAAATGAACATGTTTTGGGGGAGGAACAGATCATGGGTGCTATGGAGGGGATGGAGCCTTGTTTGCAGAGAAAGGCAAGAGTGAAATTGAACACAGGAGATTGCACAAAGAGAGCACTTCCCCAAAGGCATTGGCTTGGAAAATGAAAGAGGCTGATTTTCATGAGTTTTTGCAACCAGTGGGGTTCAAAGACTGGAGTCTTAGAGGTTCATGGCATGGCTGGAATGGAAACCTGAGGGTGCTTCCCTATTTCTGGAGAGAAGGCAGGTGGGTAACTCTGGGGAAGACAGCATGACATGAGTGTTACCTAAGGTGCAAGAGGAGAGAATGTTCCCTCTTCTTAGAGTGCATCTGTGAGAGGCAGCATAGCCTATTCAGGGACAAGGCAGCTGGTAGGTGCCATTTCCTCCCCTGCCCATCAGCATAGGTGTGGAGACACCTGCTACAGGTGGCTAACCCAGACACTGGCTATTTATCCTGCTTTGCTCCAAATCCCAAGCCCTGATGATCTGGCATGAATGCCCTTCTGGGTCAAACCTTCATTAGTCTCAGCGCAGTGAGACCCTTTGCCAGAGGACCAGCACAGATCCTTGTCACACCAGGTCCCTGAAGTTTGGAATTTTAAGTCAGCAGTCCTGGCTAGGGTAGAGTTCAAGGTGTGATGCACTTGTGTACAGGCTGGCAAGTCACCCAGAAACAGACAGTATGAGGTCAGCAATGTGAAAAATTCCTGTGATGCGTGAGGGGAGATTATTTGATACTCTGAAAATGGTTCCCTGAGAAGAGCAAACACAGACTCCTCTCTCCAGGTATAAAGGGGCTGACTGGCACTATTTCACACTCCAACCCATCATCATAAACAACTTTATTAAACAGCATAGTTCCAACACTGGCAGCCTAAACTGTTTACACCAAGTCCCACTCTCTTGCACTCCACTGGTACTGTTTCTCTGCTCTCAAGCAAGTGCACCTAATGAACAGGTCCCAACCCCCAGAAGATAAGGAAAACAGTTCTTCACACAATTTGGCTACCTACCATAGAGTTCTACAGAGCTTCAGTTCTAATAGAAATAGAATAGGTTTGGGGCGCCTGGGTGGCTTAGTCGGTTAAGCGTCCGACTTTCGCTTGGGTCATGATCTCGCGGTTCGTGGGTTCAAGCCCCGCGTCGGGCTCTGTGCTGACTGCCAGCTCAGAGCCTGGAGNGTGTCAAGCCCCGCGTCGGGCTCTGTGCTGACTGCCAGCTCAGAGCCTGGAGCCTGTTTCAGTCTGTGACTCCCTCTCTCTCTGACCCTCCCCTGCTCACGCTGTCTCTCGCTATCTCTCCTAGAAATAAATTTAAAAAAAAAATAGAATAGGTTTCTTATAGCAGGGAGACAAGAGCTCACCTAAGTTAAAACTCTCAACACTCTAACCAAGGTCCAAACACTGCCCACTGCATGCAATGAGAAACAGTACAGATAACTGACCTGAGGGATACAGAAGCTAAAACACAGCAGCAGGGTGCACACAGCACAAACCAGAGACACATCCTGAAGCACCAGCTCTTGGACAGTATGTGACCTCTTCTTCATAAAGACATCTTCAAGAGCAGGTAACATAACCTCCTTTCTAACACATAGAAGAGGACAGAGGCCTAGACAAAATGCCAAGGCAGAGGAATTCATCCAAAAAGAAAGAACAAGCAAAGGTCACAGTCACAACCAGGGATATTATCAAAACAGATATAAGTAATATACCTGATCCAGAAATTAAAGCAATGATCCTAAGGATACTAACTGGACTTGAGAAAAACAAGGAAGATTTCAGGGAGACCCCTGCTGCAGAGATAAAAGAGCTATAAACAATCATGATAAGATGAACAGTACAACAGCCAAGATTCAATGACCACAAGGATGGAAGTAACAGAGGATCAAATAAGTGATATAGAAGACAGAATTATACAAAGTAATAAAACTGAACAAAAGAGAGAAAGGAAAAATTTAGGTTACAAGACTAGACTTAGACAACTCAGTGACTCCATCAAAAGTAATAATATTCATATATATGACTCCATAAGAAGAAGAGAGAAAAGGCGACAGAAGGTTTATTTGAGGAAATTATAACTGAAAACTTCCCTAACCTGGGGAAGGAAACATATGTTCAAAACCAGGAGGCACAGAGAACTCCCATTAAAATCAACAAAAGTAGGCCAACACCAAGACATATTGTAATTGAATTCGCAAAATATAGCCATGAAGAAAACATCCTAAAAACAGCAAGAAATAGAGTCCCTCCTTGCAAGGGAAGACGAATTCTGTGAGCAGTAGAGCTCTCCACAGAAACCTGGCAAACCACATGAGAGTGGCATGGTATATTCAATGTGCTGAATGGGAAAAAAATCTGCAACCAAGAATACTCTATGTAGGAAGACAGAAGAGAAGGAGAGAGAAGAATTTCCTAGACAAACAAAAACTGAAGAAATTCATGCCCACTAAACAAGCCCTGCAAGAAATATAAAAGGGAATGCTTTGAGTGGAAAGGAAAGAACAAAAGTGACAAATACTGGAAAAGAACAGAGAAAATTTCCAAAAACAACAACAAAAAAGTAATAAAATGGCACTAAATACATACTTATCAATAATTACTCTGAAGGTAAATGGAATAAATTCTCCAATCAAAGGACATAGGATGTCAGAATGGATAAAAAACAAGACCCATTTATATGCAGTCTATAAGAGACTCATTTGAATCAAAGGAATCTGCAGATTGAACATGAGGGGATATAGAAACATTTATTATGCAAATGGCCATTAAAAGAAAGCTGGAGTAGTAATAATTATATCAGATAAACCAGATTCTAAACCAGACTATAACAGGAGATAAATAAGGGCACTGTATCATTATAAAGGGAACTATATTCAAGAAGTTTTAAAAATTGTAAATATTTATGTTCCCAACATGAAGGCACCAAAATATATAAAACAATATTAGGGTGCCTGGGTGGCTCGGTTAAATGTCTGACTTCAGCTCAGGTCATGATTTCACAGTTCGTGGGTTTGAGCCCCTCATCAGGCTCTGTGCTGACAGCTCAGAGCCTGGAGCCTGCTTCCAATTCTGTGTCTCCTTCTCTCTCTGTCCCTTCCCCACTTGTGCTTGCTCTCTCTCAATGATAAATAAACATTAAAAAAAGTCTATCAAACAAAAGGAACTGGTTAATAATAATACAATTATAGTAGGGTAATTTAACACCCCAATTACAGAAATGGATAGATAATCTCAGCAGAAAATAAACAAGGAAACAATGGCTATGAATGGCACACCATAACAGATGGACTTAACAGATATATTCAGAACACTTCCATCCTAAAGCAGCAGAGTACACATACTTTTCAAGTGCTCATGGGATATTGCCCAGAATAGATCACATACTGGGTCATAAATCAGCTCTCAATAAGTACAAAAAGACTGAGATCATATCACTCATATTTTCTGAACACAATTCTATGCAGCTTGAAGTCAACAACCCCCCCAAAAAAAGAGGAAAAACCATAAATACATGGATGTTAAACAACATGATTAAACAACGAATATTTCAAACAGGATATAAAAAAAGAAATTTAAAATTGCATGAAAAAAAATGAAAATGAAAACACAATTGTCCCAAACCTTAGGAATGCAGCAAAAGCTGTCAGAAGAAGGAAGTATATTGCAATATAGGGCTACATCAGTTAGCAATAAAAATGTCAAATAAATACCAGAAACCTAAACCTAAAGG
>NW_027526927.1:47812-59019 GCF_008692635.1 Crocuta crocuta
ACCTAAAGGAGTCACAAAAAGAAAAAATAACATGAAGCCCCAAAGCCAGGAGAAGAAGGGACATAATAAAGGTAGAGCAGAAATAAATGATATAGAAAGAAATAAACCCAGTAGAGTAGAACAATGAAACCAAGAGATGGTTCTTTCAAAATATTAATAAAATTGATAAAATTCTAGCCATATTTATGAAAAAGAAAATAGAAAAAAACAAATAAATGAAATCACAGATGAGAGATAAGAAATAACAACCAACACCACAGAAGTACAAACAAGTATAAGAGAATATTATGGGAATTATATGCCAACCAACTGCACAATTTGGAGGAAATGGATTAATTCCTAGAAACATAAAAACTACCAAAACTGAAACAGGAAGAAATAGAAAACTTGAACACACTAATAACTAGCAAACAAATGGAATCAGTAATCAAAAACCTCCCCATAAATGAAAGTCCAGGACCAAATGGCTTCACAGTTGAATTCTACCAAACATTTAAAAAATATTTAATACCTATTTTTTTCGTAAACTGTTTGAAAAAAATAGAAATGGAAGGAAAACATCCAAAATTCATTCTATAAGGATAATATTACCCTGAATCCAAAACCAAACAAAGACTCCACTAAAAAAAGAACTATAGGCTAATATCCCTGATAAACATGGTGGCAAAAATTCTCAACAAATTACAAGCAAAAATCCAACAAAACATTAAAAGAATTATTCACCCATTCAAGTGAAATTCCATCCATTCAAGTGGGATATATGTCTGGGCTACAGGTGTGGTTCAATATTTGCAAATCAAACATGATACACCACATTTGGAAAAAAAAGGATAAGAACCATATGATCATTTCGATAGATGCAGAAAAAGCATTTGACAAAGTACAACATCAATTTAAGATAAAACTCCCGAACAAATTAGAGTTAGAGGGAACATACCACAACATCATAAAGGACACATATAAAATACCACAGCTAATATCATCCTTAATGAGTAACAAATGAGAGCATTTCCTCTACGGTCTGGAAGAAGATAGCGATGTCCACTCTCACCATTGTTATTTAACATAGTACTGGAAGTCCTAACCTCAGCAATCAGAAAACAAATAATAAATAAAATGCATCCAAATTGGCAAAGAAGAAATCAAACTTTCACAATTTGCAAATGACATGAAACTCTAAATAGAAACCCTAAAGACTCTACCAAAAAAAAATTGCTAGAATGGATACACAAATTCAGCAAAGTCATAGGATACAAAATTAATGGACAGAAATCTGTTGCATTTCTATATTCCAGTAATGAAGCAGCAGAAAGAGAAATCAAAGAATCAATCCCATTTACAATTGCACCTAAAATCATAAGATACCTACGAATAAACTTAACCAAAGAGATAAAAAATGTGTACTCTGAAAACTATAAAACAATGATGAAAGAAATTGAAGATAAAACAAAGAAATGGAAAAACATTTCATGTTTACGGATTGGAAGAACAAATATTCTCAAAATGTCTATACGACCCAAAGGAATGTACACATTTAATTCAATACCTATCAAAATACCACAAGGATTTTCACAGAGCTAGAACAAATAATCCTAAAGTTTGTAAGGAACCACAAAAGAGTCTGAATAGTAAAAGCAATCTTGAAAAAGAAAAGCAAAGCTTCAGGCATCACAGTTCTAGACATCAAGTCATTTTTCAAAACCATAGTTATCAAGACAGTATGGTTGGTACTGGCACAAAAACAGACAAATACATCAGTGGAAGAGAATAGAAAACTCAGCAATGAGCCCATAATCATATGGTCAACTAATCTTTGACAAAGCAGGAAAAAATATCCAATGGAAAAAAAAGACAGCCTCTTCAACAAAGGGTATTGGGAAAACTGGACAGCAACATATTAAAGAATGAACCTGGACTACTTTCTTACACCATACACAAAAATAAATTCAAAGTGGATTAAATAGCTAAATGTGAAACAGGTAACCATCAAAATTCTAGATGAGAATACAGGCAATGACTTCTTGACATCAGCTATAGCAACCTCGTACTATTATAAGTTTCAGTATGTTGCATGTTCACTATTGAGTTCAAAATTTTCTAATTTCAATGGTGGATTTTTCACTTTAACTCATGAATTGTTTAGAATTATGTTGCTTAATTTTCTCAAACATATGGGATCTTTTAGTTTCCTTTCTGTTATTGATTTCTACTCTAATATATTCTGTATACATTTAAACCCTTTGAAATTGATCAAGACTTAATAAGTTGTGCAACATGTGTCAATTTTTGTAATATTTCATGTGCAATTTTATTTTTGTTCCAAGATTTCATTTAATTTCCAGATACTTAAGATATAATGCAACACTAATTACAGGTATAGAATTTAGTGAATCAGCACTTACATACATATGCTGTGCTAATCACAAGTGCCCTCCTTAATACCCATCACCTACTTAACCCATCCCCCATGACACACACCTTCCCTCTAGTAACCCTCAGTTTGTTCTCTATAGTTAAGAATCTGTTTCTTGGTTTACACTTCTTTTTTATTTCTCTATGTTCATTTATTTTGTTTCTTAAATTTCACATATGGGTGGAATCATATGGTATTTGTCTTTCTCTGACTGATTTATTTCACTTAGAATAATACCCTCTATCTCTGTTCATATTATTGAAAATGGAGAGTTCATTCTTTTGAAATGCTGAATAATATTCCATTGTATATATATACCACATCTTTATTCATTCATCAGTCGATTAACATGTGGGATCTTTCCATAATTTGACTATTGTCGACAACACTACTGTAAACATCAGGGTACATGTATCCCTAGATTCACTAGTTCTGTACCCTTTGGGAAAATATCTAGTAGTGCATTTACTAGATCATCGGGTAGAGGTTTTTTTTTTAATCTTTTGAGGAACCTACATAGTCTTTTCATGAGTGGCTGCCCCAATTTGCATTCCCACCAAGGGTGTAAGAGGGTCCATCTTTCTCCACATCCTTTTCAATACCTGTTATTTCCTGAGTTGTTAATTTTAGGCATTCTGACAAGGCTGACAATGATGAGGTCATATCTCATCCTGGTTTTGATTTGTATTTGCATGATGATAAGTAATGTTGTGCATCTTTCATATGTTGTGAGCAATCTGTAGGTCTTCCTTGGAAAAATGTCTATTCATGCCTTCTGCACATTTCTTCACTGCATTATTTGTTTTTTGGGTGTTGAGTTTCATAAGTTCTTTATAGATTTTGGATACTAACTTTTTTTTGCATTTTTAAAAAGTTAAATCTAAGTTAGTTAACATAAAATGTAATAATGATTTCATGAATAGAATTTAGTGATTTGTCACTTACTTATATTACCGAGTGCTCATCCCAGCAAGTATCCTCCTTAATGCCCCTAACCCACTTAGCACATTCCCCTTCCCAACACCCTGCCAGCAACCTTCAGTTTGTTTAAGAGTCTCTTATGGTTTCACTCCTCTGTTTTTATATTATTTTCGATGTCCTTCCCTTATGTTCATCTGTTTTGTATCTGAAATTCCAGATATGAGTGAAATCATAAGATATTTATCTTTTCCTAACTGACTTATTTTAATTAGCATAATACACTCTAGTTCCCTCCACATTGTCGCAAATTGCAAGATTTCATTCTTTTTGATCACCAAGTAGTATTCCATTGTGTGTGTGTGTCATGTGTGTGCGTGTCACATCTTTATCCATTCATCCATTGACGAACATTTGGGCTCTTCCCATAATTTGACTATTTTTGATAATGCTCCTATAAACATTGGGGTGCATGTGCCCCTTCGAATCAGCATTTTTGTATCTTTTAGATAAATACCTAGTAGCGCAATTGCTGGGTCGTAGGGTAGTTCTATTTTTAATCTTTTTGAGGAACCTCCATACAGTTTTTCAGAGTGGCTGCACCGCTTTGAATTCCCACCAGCAGTGCAAAAGCGTCCTCTTTCTCCACATCCTCGCCAACAACTGTTCTTGACTGAGTTGTTCATTTTAGCCACACTGACAGGTGTGAGGTGATATCTCATTGTGGTTCTGATTTGTATTTCTTTGATGATGAGTCATGTTGAGCATTTTTTATGTGTCTGTTCTCTATCTGGATGTCTTCTTTGAAAAAGTGTATATTCATGTATTTTCCCATTTCTTCACTGGGTTAGTTTTTTGGGTGCTGAGTTTGATAAGTTCTTATAGATTTTAAATACTAACCTTTTCTGTGATATGCCATTTGCAAATGTCTTCTCCCATTCTGTTCCTTGCCTTTTAGTTTTGTTGATTCTTTCCTTTACTGTGCAAAATCTTTTTATTTTGATGAGGTTCGAAAAGTTCAATTTTGCTTTTGTTTCCCTTGCCTCTGGAGACATGCCAAGCAAGAAGTTTCTGTGACCAATGTCAAAGATGTTGTTTCCTATTTTCTTCTCTAGGATTTTGATGACTTCCTCTCTTATACTTAGGTCTTTCATCCATTTTGAGTTTATTTTTCTGTATGGTGTGGGAAAGTTGTCCAGATCCATTCTCTGTATGTCGCTGTCCAGGTTTCACAGTACCATTTGCTGAAGAGACTATATTTTTTTCCATTGGATATTCGTTCCTGCTTTGTCATAGGTTAGTTGGCCATACGTTTGTGGGTCCATTTCTGGGTTCTTTATTCTGTTCCATTGAACTATGTGTCTGTTTTTGTGCCAGTGCCATATTGTTTTGTTGATTACAGTTTTGTAATATGGCTTGAAGTCCAGAATTATGATGCCTCCAGACATGGTTTTCTTTTTGAACATTGGCTATTCAGGGTCTTTTCTGGTTCCATACAAATTTAAGGATTATTTATTCTAGTTCTGTGAAGAATGGTGGTTTTATTTTGATAGAAACTGCATTGAATATGTAGATTGCTTTAATAGTATCAATACTACCCAAATTAGAGTACAATATTTGTTCTTCTAATCCATGATCATGGACTGCTTTTCCTTTTTTTGTGTGTGTTCTTAAATTTTTTCATAAGCATTCTATAGATTTCAGTGTATAGTTTTTCCCACCTTTTCGATTAGTTTCACTCCTAGGTATTTTATGATTTTAGTGTAATTGTAAATGGATGGATTCCTTGATTTCTCCTTCTGCTGCTTCATTATTGTTGTATAGAGATGCAACCAGTTTCTAAACAGTGATTTTATATCCTGCGGCTTTACTGAATTCATGTATCAGTTCTAGTTTTTTGGTGGAATCTTTTGGGTTTTCCACATACAGTATCATGTCTTCTGCAAAGAGTGAAAGTTTGCCTTCCTCCTTGCCAATTTCTTGCTTTGTCAGAAATTGATTACCCATTAGTTGTGGGTTTATCGCTGGATTTTCTATTTTGTTCTATTGATATACGTGTCCATTTATGTACCAGTACCATACTGTCTTGATCACTACAGTTTTGCAATATAACATTAAGTCTAGAACTGTGATGCTTCCAGCTTTGCTTTTATGTTTCAAGATTGCTTTGGGAATTTGGGGTCTTTTGTGGTTACATACAAATTTTAGGATTCCTTGTTATAGTTCTGTGAAAAATGCTGGTGGTATTTCTTTTTAACTGTAGAATCCCTCTTTTCAAAAGATTTTTATTTTTAAATAATCTCTACATCCAATATGGGTGTGAAACTCACAACACCAAGATCAAGCGTCACATACTCCACCAATGGAGCTAACCAGCTATCACAATGCTAGTGGTATTTTGATTGGGATTGCATTAAATGTGTAGATTGCTTTGAGTACTATAGACTTTTTAATGATATTTAGTCTTCCAATCCATGAACATTGAATGGTTCCTTTTATTTAGATCCTTTTCAATTTCTTCTATCACCATTTTGGAGTTTTTGCAGTACAGATCTTTTTTTTAGAGTTTTACCTAGTTATCTTATGTAAATGAGAATGATTCCTTGATTTCACATTCATCTACTNGGCTACTTCATTATTGGCATATAGAAGTGCAACAGATTTCTGTACATTGATTTTGTATCTTGTGACTTCACTGAATTTGTGTATGAATTCTAGAATTTTTGGTGGAAACTTTTGGGTTTTCTTTATAGAGTATCATATCATGTGCAAAAATGATAGTTTGACTTCTTCCCTGCTGATTTGGATGTCTATTATTTCTCTTGTTGTCTGATTGCTGAGGCTAGGATTTCCAGTACTATGCTTAATAATAATGGTGAGAGTGGATACACCTATCTTATCACTGAATGTAGAAGAAAAGCTATCAGTCTTTCCACATTGAGAATGATATTCGCTGTGGGTTCTTCATATATGGCCTTTATGATGTTACAGTATGTCCTGTCTAACCCTATTTTGCTGTTTATGAATGGATATTGTAATTTGTCAAATACTTTTCTACATCTGTTGAAAGGATTATATGGTTCTTATCTTTTCTGTTTTTAATGTGATATATCATATTGACTGATTTAAATTAAACCACCCTTGAAGGCCAGGAATAAATCCCAATTGATTGAGTTGATTGTATCGTTTTTTTTTCTTAATTTGCAGTTTGATTTTATTGTATTTATTTATTTATTTATTCATTTATTACAATTGGATCAGTGGGAACTGAGCCCTTCTTTTTTTTTTTTTTACAAATAGTTTATTGTCAAGTTGGTTTCCATATAACACCCNACCTGACTTATTTCGATCAGCATAACACCTTCAAGGTCCATCCATGTTGCTACACATGGCCAGATTTCATTCTTTCTCATTGTCATGTAGTATTCCATGGTATAGATAAACCACATCTTAATCCATTCATCCGTTGATGGACCCTTGGGCTCTTTCCATGTTTTGGTTATTGTTAAGAGCACTGCTATGAACATTGGGGTTCATGTGCTCCTATGCATCAGCATTCCTATAATACTTGGGTAAATTCCTAGAAGTGCTATTGCTGGGTCATAGGTAAGTTCTATTGTTAATTTTTTGAGGAAGCTCCACACTGTTTTCCAGAGGGATTGCACCAGTTTACATTCTCACCAACAGTGTAGGNCGACTTCTTCCTTTGATTGATATCAAGTTTCAAAGCAGTATGATCTGAAAGTGTGCATGGTATGATATCACTTATTTTTATTTATTGAGGGCTGCTTTATGTCCCAGTATGGGATCTGTCTTGGAGAATGTGCCATGTTCATTTGAGAAGAAAGCGAATTCCCTGGCCTCATGATGTAGAGTTCTAAGTATATCTGTCAGATCCATCTGGTCCAATGTGTCATTCAAGTCCATTGTTTCTTTAGTGATTTCTGTCTGGTTGACCTATCCATTGCTGTAAGCGGAGTATTAAAGTCCTCTGCTATTAGCACATTCTTATCTATAAGATTGTTTCTGTTTGTGATTGTTTTAAATATTTAGGTGCTCCCATATTCTGTGCGTAGACATTTATGATTGTTAGTTCTTCCTGATGGAACGACCCTGTAATTATTATATAATGCATTTCTTCATCCCTTGTTATTGTCTTTAATTTAAAGTCCAGTTTGTCTGATATAAGTATAGCTACTCCAGCTTTCTTTTAATTTCCTTTAGCATTATATATATTTCTCCATCTCCTTACTTTTAATCTGAAGGTATGTTCCAGTCTAAAATGCGTTTCTTGTAGACAGCAAATAGATGGATTTTGTTTTTTTACCCATTCTGCAACCTTATGTCTTTTGATTGGAGCATTCAGCCCGTTTACATTCAGTGTTATTATTGAAATATGTGGGTTTAGAGTCATTGTGTCCTTTGTGGGATACATTCTTGTGGTGGTGTCTCTGGTATTTTCATTCCTTGCAACACGTCCCTCAGAGAGTCCCCCTCAAGATTTCTTGTATGGCTGGCTTAGTGGTGACAAATTTTTTCAAGTTTTGTTTATTTGGAAAGGATTTTATATCTCCTTCTATTCTGAATGACAGGCTTGCTGGATAGAGGATTCTTGGCTGCCTATTTTTATGTTCATCACATTGAAGATCTCCTGCCATTCCTTTCTGGTCTACCAAGTTTCAGTAGATAGGTCTCTCACCACTCTGATAGGTTTCCCTTTGTATGTTAGAGCCCTTTTCGCCCTATCTGCTTTCAAAATTCTCTCTTTGTCCTTATACTTTGCCATTTTCACTATAATATATCTTGCAGAAGATCAATTCAAATTACGTCTGAGGGGAGTTCTCTGTGCCTCTTGAATTTCAATGTTATTTCCTTCCCCAGGTTGGGGAAGTTCTCAGCTATAATTTGTTCTAGGACTCCTGCAGCACCTTTCCCACTCTCTTCCTCTTCTGGGATTCCTATGATACGGATATTGTTGTGTTTGACCGTATCGCTGAGCTCTCCAATTCTTCTTTCCTGTTCCTGGATCAGTTTGTCTCTTTTTTTGTCAGCTTCTTGTTTTTCTATAATTGTGTCTTTTAAATCGCTAATTCTCCTTTCTGCTTCTTCCATCCGTGCATTGGACGCCTCCAGTTTCTTATGTGTCTCATTTATCACATTTTTCAATTCATCATGCCTATTTTTATGCTCCATCTTATTTGTAGCCATAGTTTCTTTGATGTCCTCTATGCTTTTTTTCAAGCCCATCGATTAATTTTATGATTACTGTTCTAAAATCTTGTTCAGTTATGCTGCTTATATCTGTTTTGAACAGTTCTTTAGCTGTCAATTCTTCTCCGAATTTCTTTGAAGGAGAGCTCTTTCGTTTCGTCATTTTGGTTAGCTTTCTATCTCTTGTTAGTTTTAAAGACTTGTTATGCTGTCTTCACCTGTGAGTGCTGCTGTACCCAAGAAGACTCTTTGACTGTGCAGGGCCTATCCTTTCAGAAAGTGTTCTTTGAATGGTCTCTCTTGGTCTGTCTTGTTGAGACTTTGGTTATTTTATTTTCCTACTCGTAGTCGTATTTGGGAGTCTCCACCCTCTATACTTTGGCTTGTTTCTTGAGGTAGTCCTGGAGAAGTAAACAGACAGACAAACTCACAGGTAACAGAGGCACACAAACGCACAGACAAATCCAACAAACATGCAAACCGGGAGGGAAAATGAAAAAGTAAAGAGAAAAGACGGAGGAGGGAAGGTGAAAAATAGAGAATAAAAATACATAAAAAAAAGCCAAAAAGAAGACAAGAAAAGGAAAAAAGAAGAATACCGATAGACACAGAATGGTTTAAAGCATATAACCAGATTTCCCAGCTACAATTAAATAGCCAGGTGTATGCAGTGCTTGTTGAAGATCATAGAGAGAGAGATGACAGGTCGGGGATGAGGCAAAATTGGAAATTGAATGAACAGGCAGAAGGGATAAGAAACTTTTTTTCAAAGAGCTAGGGTGGAATATGGTTGGAGAGGTGAGAGAAAAACGCTGGTGTTGTCCAGAGACTATATAGTGTAATTATTCCAGAGAGAAATAGATAAGGTAGGTAGGTGTAGAATTTACATCTACAGAATGGACTGAATGTGACTGTGTAAGGAAGCCAGAGACCAAAAGTAATCAGGTCAGTGTTCTGATAACAATAAATTTAAAAAAAATGGAGGGTGGCAGCTCTCTAGTAGTGATGGGTGTGGTTTGATCCATTGCGTCAGGAGGGAGTTCTGCCTTGAAGGTTGTGCTGAGGAGAGTGGCGGCTCTCCAGTGCCTTCTTGAACCATGCGCTGTACCTCACTTTTTTGGATGTGTAAACTCCCAGTGCCGGGGGCGCTGCCAAGGTGGATTGCTCTCTATTTCCCAGGCCAGGTCTGGTTTCCAAATCCCAGTCAGTGTGCCCCACTGAAATTGCCATAGACACAACCTCACAGGTGATCACCTCAGGGCAATTCCAAGCCTCTTGCCTAGCCCTGGGGATTGAGCCAGAATCGCTGCTCCAGTCTCCTCCAGGTCGGGTTGGCGAGCAAGGACGGGCATTCGCCTCGGGGGTGCCTCGGGTCCGCTGGAGTGAGGGAAACTGTGTCCCCCTGTGTCTCGTCACCCAAAACACGAACTCGTGGGCAAATCTCCCAGTTTTAAGCCCTTCGCGTCCTCTCTAGATTTCCAGCCGAACCCGAAGCACAAAGGTGCGGTAGGTGTGTGGCCCCTCCAGGTCCAATTGGCCTGAGCAGGGATTTTACGAGCAAGCAGTTGTTTTCCCTTGGATTGTTTGGGTCAGCTGGAGCGCCAGAGACCAGGTCCCTCTGTGTCCCACACGGAGGTTTTTCTGTTCCCCAGCGACAGGGACAGTGTCTTGAGCAGTTTTGGCCACTCTCTTTCCCCTCTCACTCCCCGCAGAGGGGGATTGTCCCCGTCCCTCTGCATCTCTGATCCTGGCCCGATTTTATCTTCCCCAGTTTGCACTCACGTTAGAAGTCTTTCTCAGTGGACTCTGCCTCCTTTTTCTCCCAATTTCATGGATTCTGTAAGGTTTCCTATGGCTTCAGATCCTCTCTGTGCGAGATATGGGTGCGAGTGCAATGTATGGAGCTCCCTACTTCTCCGCCATCTTGCCCCCTCCCCCGACTGTTTCTGTTAATATACTGATGCATTTGGTTTGCTAGCATTTTCTTCAGGAATTTTGCTTCCATGCGGCGGCTGAGTGGCTCATTCAGTTAAGCATCTGACTTCAGCTCAGGTCATGATCTCACGGTTGACAAGTTTGAGCCCCACGTCAGAGTCTATCCTGACAGCTCAGAGCCTGGAGCCTGCTTCATTCTCTCCCTGTATCTCTGCCCCTCTCCCCCTCATGCTCTGTCTCTCTCTGTCTCAAAAATAAATAAAAGCATTTTAAAATTTTTCAAGAAATGTCGCCTCCATGTTCATCAGGCATATTGCCTTAGAGTTATCTTTTTTAGTGGAGTCTTTTCTGGTTTTGGAATCAGGGTAATGCTGGCCTAATATAATGGGTTANTTGTTCATGTTGTTGTTGTTGTTTCTGTTTCATTTATTTCTGCTCTAATTTTTAATATTTATTTCTTTGCTGGCTTCATGCTTCACTTGTTTTTCTTTTACTACCTTCTTTAGGTATAAGGTTAGTTTGTTTCTTTCAGTTTTTTCTTGCTTCTTGAGGTAGTCCTGTATTGCAATATACTTCCACCTACAAATGTTTTTGCTGCATCCCAAATGTATTGAATGGTTGTTTTATCATTTTAGTTGTTTCCAAGGTTTTTATTTTAATTTTTCTTTGATTTCCTGGTTAATCTGTTCATTCTTTAGTATCATGTTGTTTAACCTCCATTTGTTTTATG
>NW_027526927.1:59068-72429 GCF_008692635.1 Crocuta crocuta
TGTTTTATGGTTGACTTCAAGTTTCATAGCATTGTGGTCAGAAAATATGTGTGGTGTAATCTCAATCTTTTTGTACATGAGGACTGATTTTTGACCTAGTAATGGAACTATTCTGGTGAATGTCCCATGTGCACTTGAAAAGAATATGTATGCTGTTGCTTTGGGATGAAATATTCTGAATATATCTGTTAAGTCCATCTGGTCCAATGTGTCATTCAAAGCCATTGTTTATTTGCTGATATTTTGCTTAGATTTTCTGTCCATTGAGTAAGTAGATTGTTAAATTTCCCTACTATTATTATGGTATAATCTATGAGTTCCTTTATGTTTGTTATTAATAGCTTTAGATATTTGTTTTCTCCCAAATTGGAGGCATACATATTTGCAATTGTTATATCTTCCTGTTATAGTCCTCCTTATTATGATGTAGTGCCTCTTTTCGTGTCTTGTTATAATTTTTGAGTTAAAATCTAGTTTGTGTAATATAAGTGTTGCTACTCTGGCTTTCTTTTAAAGTTCATTTGCATGATAAATATATCTCTATCCCCTCACTTTCAGTCCACAGGTTTCTTTATGTCTAAAATGAGGTTCTTTATAGGCTGCATATAGATTGGTCTTATTTTTGATCCATTCTGACTTTCTATGTCTTTTGATTGGAGCACTTATTCCATTTACCTTCAGATTAATTATTGATAGATATGTATCTAGTGCCAGTTTATTTCTTGTTTTGTCATTGTTTCTGGAGATTTTCTCTGTTCCTTTCCAGTGTTTGACACTTTTGGTGTTTCCACTCGAAGAATTCCCTTTAATATTTCTTGCAGGGATGAGGTGCCTGTGTGGCTCAGTAGGTTAAGCGCCTGACTTTGGCTCAGGTCATGATCTCACAGTTTGTGAGATCAAGCCCTGAGTCAAGCTCTGTGCTGATAGCACAGAGCCAGGAGCCTGTTTTGGATTCTGTGTCTCCCTCTCTCTCTCTGCCCTCCCTCCTTCGCTCATGCTCTGTCTCTCTCTCTCAAAAATAAACATTAAAAATTATTTAAAAATATATTTTTTGCAGGGCTGGTTTATTGGTCATGAAACATTTCAGTTTTTGTTTGTCTAGGAAATTCTTTATCTCTCCTTTTCTGAATGATGGCCCTGCCGGATAGAGTATTCTTGACTGCAGATTTTTCCCATTCCGTATGTTGTATATACCATGCCACTCCCATGTGGCTTGCCAGGTTTCTGTAGAGAGGTCTGTTGCTCACCTTATTGGTTTTCCCTTGTAAGTTAGGGACTCCTTTTTTTCTTGCTGCTTTTAGGATTTTTTTATTTATGGCTATATTTTGCAAATTCAATTACAATATGTCATGACATTGGACAGCTTTTGTTGACTTTTATGGGAGTTCTCTGTGCCTCCTGGTATTGGTTACCTGTTTCCTTTCCCAGATTAGGAAGTTTTCAACTATGATTTCCTCAAATAAATTTTCTGCTCCCTTTTCTATCTCTTCTTCTTCTGGGTTTGATATGATAAGACTGTTATTACCTTGATGGAGTCACTGAGTTCCTTTAGTCTACACTTGTGATCCATAATTCTTTTTCTCTCTTGTTTATTTTTCATAATTTTATCTTCTATATCACTTATTCACTCTTTTAGTTCTTTCATCATTGTGGTCATTACACAAGTCGATTTTGAGCAAGGTTATTGCATTTCTCATTTTGTTGTGATTGTTTTTTAAGTCTTTTATCTCTGAGGCAAAGATCTTCCTGATGTCTTCTGTGCTTTTCTCAAGTCCAGCGATTATCCTTATAATTGTTGCTTTACATTCTGAATCAGGTATATTACTCATATCTGTTTCAGTTAGATCCCTGGCTTGACCTTTTTCTTGTTCTTTCTTTTGGGATGAATTCCTCTGTCTTGGCATTTTGTTTAGGTCTGTGTCTTCTTCTATGTTTTAGGAAAGGCTCTTATGTTTCCTTTTCCTGATAGTAATGGCTTTATGAAGAAGAGGACTTATAGTGTCCGGGGCCTGGCGTTTTGGGGAGTATCTCTGATGCGTGCTATGTGCAATCTGGTGCTGTCTTTTGTATGCTCTATCCTTCAGGCCAGTTGTCTGCAGAGGCTCTCCTTGCCTTTAGTGGGCAGTGTTTGGACCTTGGCCAAAGTGTTGCAACTTTTAACTAGGTGTACTCTGTTCTGTTTGTTAAAAAAGACTTAATGGTACTTCCCTTAGTCCTGAAGGCTTTTATAATGCTATGGTTGGGAGACGTTGTTTGTGTGGAGGTTTCTGTTGGTCTTCTGGGTAACGGGCCTGTTGCACTGGGACTGAAGTGCATTTCCTGGAGACAGGTAGTATTGGCAGAGCATAGGTTAGTGGGACTTGGTGTAATCAGGTTAGGTAGCCAGTGTTGGCAATGTGTTATTTACTAAAGTTGGTTTATGTTGATTGGCAGGGGAGGGAAAAGGCAATGCCCCGTTCTTTTGTCTCCTAAGAGGGATCTCTGAGCTTGCTGCTCTCAGGGAAGTACTCTTAGAAAAGTGAATCATCTCCCCCCTTGTGTCACAAGTGTTTTTTAGATAACCATTTCGCGTAGACTATCTCTGGATTGTTTGCCTGCCAGGAGCACTGCAGTGCACTTTGAGCTTTATCCCAGCCATGTGTGCTGACTTTTAAAACTCCAAAATTTAGGGACATGCTGTGGCAGTAGCCTGCACTGATTCTCTTGGGGAGAGTCTCACTGCAGTGGCACTGATGTGGGTTTGACTGACAAGGGCAGTTGTGGCAGAGTTCAGGGCTGTGGGACTTGGAGCAAGCAGGCTAGGCAACCAGTGTAGGAGTGAGTCTCCCTCATCACGTCTTTCTGTGTCCCAAGAGGCAGGGGAGGAAAATGGTGTCTGCCAGCTGTTTTGTCCCTGAGGAGTAGACTCTGTGAAGCCACCTCTCACAGGTGTGCTCCAGGAAGAACGAACAATGTCTCCTTATGAGCCCCTTCCAGGTCATGCCATCTGCCCCCAGGTTTTTGCTTGCCTTCTCTCCAGTAGTTGGGCAGCACCCTGGGAGTTCTATCCCAGAAAAGCCTGCTGACCTTTAAAACTCCAGTTTTTGAGCCGTGGTGGTTACAAAAACTCACAAAAATCAGCCCCTCTCATTTTCCGAGCCAATGGTTTTGGGGAAGTGTTGTCCTTGTGTTCCTCTGTGCAATCATATCTCTCTCACCTCTCTCTGTGATCAGGGGTCCCTTCTCCAAAGCACTTGTGGGAAGTTTATCCCACAACCATATCTCTACACATCTACCTTCCTCCATGTGGACTCTTCTCTCCCTGTAGTTGTGGAGTTTGTTCTGTCAGAACTTATGTTGATTTTATGGATATTCAGAATTATTTAATACTTATCTAGTTGTGTTCAAGGGAAAAGATGAGCCTAGGGTCTTCCTAATATGCCATCATCTTAGCTCCCTCTCCATATTTCAGGTACACTTTTAAAAAACATGTTCAGGGGCACCTGTATGGCTCAGTCAGTTAAGAGAACGACTTTGGCCCAGGTCATGATATCATGGTTCACAGTTCGACCCAACTGGGCTCCGTGCTGACAGTTCAGAGCCTAGAGCCTGCTTCAGATTCTGTGTCTCCTTTTCTCTCTGCTCCTCCCCCATATATGCTCTCTGTCTTTCTGTCTGTCTGTCTGTCTCTCTCTCAAAAATAAATTAACATTTAGAAAATGTTCAGGGACACCTGGATGGCTCAGTTGTTTAAGCATCCAACTCTTGATTTTGGCTCAGGTCATGACCTCAGGGACATGGGATCAAGCACATGTCAGGCTCTGCATTGAGAATGGAGCATGCTTGGGATTTCATCTCTCCCTCTTTCTCTTCCCCTTCACTCATGCTCTTTCTCTCTAAAACTAAGTAAATGTTAAAAAATAAATAATTAAAAATTTTTAAAAATNATGTTTCATTTTTGTCTAGTATGTCAAGTTATTTAATTGTGTTTGTTATGTTATTTATGCTTTTACACTGATTTTGGCCCACTTTGTTTTTATTGGTTACTGCAAGAAGTATGTTAAAATTTCCCACTACTATTGTGGATTTGTCTATTTCTCCTTCTATTTTTTTTTTATTTAATGCTACGTGACCACATACATACAAATTGAGAATGGTTGTATCTTTAACAGTAAATTAACTCTTTTATCATTATGAAAAGAACTTTTTTACCTCTTGTAAATGTTTTGCCTTAATATCTACTTTTTCTGATATTAATATAGCAATGTTAACTTTTGGTTATTTTTTGCACTGTTCATTTTCTCCATCTTTATTTTCAACTTCTCTGTATCTTTTGGTTTATTATGTGTCTCTTATAGGTAAAGCTGAGTTTTATGCTTATCCAATATGACAATCTATACATTTTAATTAGATTAGTTACTCTATTTACACAAATGTATTTATTACTACTTATAGTAAATATACTTATAGTAAATATACTTATACTATAGTNNACTACTGAAAATGTCATCCATCTCTGTTCCTATTTTCTCTCTAGTCTTTCCTTCCTTTACTTTGATTTCTGTTTATTCCATTGAAAAATTTAATGTTTATTTATTTTTGAGGAAGAGAGAGTCAGAGCGCAAGAGGGGGAGGGGCAGAGAGAGAAGGAGACATGGATCCGAAGCAGGCTCCAGGTTTTGAGCTGTTAGCACAAAGCCCAACGTGGGGCTTGAACTGTGACATGATGACCTGAGCCAAAGTCTGGCATTTAACTGACTGAGCCACCCAGGTGCCCCTATTTATTCCACTTTAAACATCTATTAAATTATTAAGCTTATTAGTAGTTATAACTTCCTCTGGTTTTATATATATATAGTCAAAGGAAAATGTTGTANGAAAAATATATTGACCTTTCATTACTTAAACTACATTCATCTAATTTATATTTAATTTTTCCATTGTCTTCTAATTTTACATATATGTGAAACTCCACAAGACAGTATAATTGTTTTTTTTATTAAGTTTTAATCTAACTTCCAGTTAGTTAGTATACAGGACAATATTAGTTTCAAGTGTACAATATAGTGATTCAACACTTCCATAAAACACCCAGTGCTCATCACAACTGCACAACATAATTCCTGTTACCTATTTAATCCCCTCATCCCACATTTTCCCCTCTGGTCACCATCAGTTTTTTCTCTGTAGTTGTCAGTTCCATGATCTGCCTCTTTAATTTCTCCCCTTTGTTTTTTGCTTGTTTGTTTTGCTTCCTGAATTCCACATATAAGTGAAAAAATATAGTATTTGACTTTCTCTGACTTATTTAACTTAGCATAATACACTCTAGCTCTATCCATTTCATTGTAAAAGGAAATATTTCATTCTTTTTTATTACTGAGTAATATTCCATTATATATCCACACCACATCATCTTTATTCATTCACCTATCAATGGTCACTTGGGTTTTTTCCATAACTTGGCTCTTGTACATAATGATACTGTAAATATTAGGGGTGCATGTGTCCCTTGGAATTAGTATTTTTGTATTCTTTGGGTAAATACCTAAGAGTGAAATTCCTGAATCATAGTGTAGTCCTATTTTTAACTTTTTGAGGAACCTCCATCCACTTTTCCAGAGTGGTTGTACCAGTTTGCATTCCCACCAACAATGCAAGAGAGTTCTCCTTTCTCCATATCTTTGTCACCACCAGTTGTTTCTTGTGTTGTTGATTTTAGCCATTCTGACCAGAGTGGTGTCATATATCATTGTATTTTTTATTTGTATTTCCCTGATGTTCAGTGATTTTGAGTATCTTTTCATGTGTCTATTTGCTATCTGTATGTCTTCTTTGGGAAAAAAAAAGTCTATTCATGTCTTCTGCCCATTTTTAAATTTTTTTTGTTTTTTGGGTGTTGAGTTTTATAAGTTCTTTATATATATATCTTTTTTACAAATAGTTTATTGTCAAGTTGGTTTCCATATAACACCCAGTGCTCATCCCAACAAGTGCCCTCCTCCATGCCCATCTCCCCCCTCACCTCCCCCCACCCATCAGCCCTCAGTTTGTTCTCAGCATTCAAGAGTCTCTCATGGTTTGCCTCTCTCCCTCTCCCCCACTATTTCCCCCCTTCTTCTCCCCGATGGTCCTCCGTNCTCTGCACCAGTCAGAGTGGCTAAAATGACCAAATCAGAGGACTCTAGATGCTGGCAAGGATGTGGAGAAATGGGCACTCTCCTATACTGTTGGTGGGAAAGATCTTTATATATTTTTGATACTAACCCTTTGTCAGATATGAATTTGTAAATATATTCTCCCATTCTATAGGTTGCCTTTTGGTATTGTTCATTGTTTCCTTCATTCTGCAGAAGATTTTTATTTTGATGAAATCCCAGTAGATTATTTTTGCTTTTGTTTTCCTTGCCTCAGGAGATGTATCTAGAAAGAAGCGTCTATGGCCAATGTCCAAATGTTACTGCCTGTGTTCTCCTCTAGGATTTTAATTGATTCCTGTCTCACACTTAGGTCTTTAATACACTTCGAATTCCTTTTTGTGTATGTTGTAAGAGAATGCTCCAGTTTCATTCCTTTGCATGTTATTGTCCAGTTTTTCCAACACCATTTTTAGAAGAGACTCTCTTTTTTCCACTGGATAATCTTCCTGTTTTGTTGAAGATTAATTTTCTGTAGTCTACATGACCACAGTCCCATGACCTATTCATTTCACAACTGGAAGTCTTTACCTCCTGACCCCATTTGCCTATTTCACCCACCCACTACTACCCCTACCCCTAAAAACCACCACTCTGTTTTCTGTACCCATGAGTTTAGTTTCATTTGTTTGTTTTGCCTTTTTAGATTCCACGTATAAGTGAGATTATATGATATTTGTCTTTTTCTGTCTGAATTATTTAACTTAGCATGATACCCTCAAGATCCATCCATTTGTCACAATTGGAAAGATTTCATTCATTTTTTTCTTACTGCTGATCACTAGTCTATGGTAGATTGACACATGATAAATAGATATCTTTTTATCCATTTTTTAATCCAATCTTTTTATCCATTCTACCATGGATGAGCACATAAGTTGCTTCCATATCTTGGCTTTTTAAAGTGGTATTTTTGTTTTCTTCTAATAAGTACCCATAAATTGCTGGGTCATATGATGACAGCATTCAAAAGAACGAAACTAGACTACTATCTTACATAATACACAAAAGTAAACTCAAAATTAATTAAAGAAGTAAATCTCCAAGCCCTGAAATCATAAAGCTCCTCAAAGAAAACTTAGAAAGTAAACTCTTTGACACAAATGTTTTTGGTATCTGTTTCTAAAAGCAAGACAACAAAAGCAAAAATAAACAAGTGGGACTACATCAAACTAACAATCGTCTGCACAGCAGAAAACACCATCAAAAAATGAAAGGGCAATAGAATACTACGTGGCAATGAGAAAGAATGAAATCTGGCCATTTGTAGCAACGTGGATGGAATTCGAGAGTGTTATGCTAAGTGAAATAAGTCAAGCAGAGAAGGGCAGATACCATATGTTTTCACTCATAAGTGGAATAGGAGAAACTTAACAGAGGACCATGGGGGAGGAAAAGGGGAAAATAGTTAGGGAGAGGGAGGGAGGCAAACCATGAGAGACTCTTGAATCCTGAAAACAAACTGAGGCCTGATGGAGGTGGGGGAGAGGGGAACGGGGGTGATGGGCATGGAGGAGGACACTTGTTGGGATGAGCACTGGGTGTTATATCGAAACAAACTTGACAGTAAACTATTAAAAAAAAGAAAAGTGTATGGAGGTTCTACAAAAAGAAAATTAAAAATAGAGCTACACATGAAAAAAAATAAAACGGCAGCCTAATGAACAGAAGAAAATATTTGGAAATTGTATATCCAATAAAGGGCTAATATCAAAATCATATTAAGAATCATGCAACTCAATAGCAAAAAATCCAAACAACGCAATTAAAAATAGATGTAGATAGATATTTTGCCAGAGGAGACATGCAGATGGCCAAGAGGACATGAAAAGTTGCTCAACATTACTAATCATTATGGAAATGCAAATCAAAACCAAATGACATATTACCTCACATCTGTTATAATGGCTATTATATATTTAAAAAAGAAATGAATGTTAAAGAGGTTGTAGAGAAATGGAAACCATCATGAACTACTGGTGGGAATATAAATTTGTGAACCACTATGGAAAACATTCTACCATTTTAAAAGGATACATAAAGGTCTACAAACAGTCAAGACTTAAGAAGAAAGTAAGATAACTTGCTATACCAGATTTCAAGATATTAAATTTGATAAAAATTAAGACAGTGTAGTATTGGTGCAAGGGTAGACAAGCAAATGGAACAGGATAGAGATACCAGAAACAGATCCATGCATGTATGATCATTTGATCTTTGACAAAACTAGCATTGCAAAGCAGTGGGAAATGGATGTTTCTATCAATTGTTAGTGATAGAAAAACTGGATATCTATTTGGAAAAAATTAAATTTGATCCACATCTCAAATCTTTCATCCAAATCAATCTCAGGTGGATTCTACTTCTCAAAGTAAAGACAGGGGCACCTAGGTGACCTCAACTCAAGTCATGATCTCACAGCTCGTGAGTTCAAGCTCTGCTTTGGGCTCTGTACTGAAAGCTTTGAGTATGGAGCCTGCTTCAGATTCTGTGTCTACCTTTCTCTCTGCCTCTCCCCTGCTCACATTCTGTCCTGTGTCCCAAAAATAAATGAACATTAAAAAGTAAAGAGGGGACGCTTGGGTGGCTCAGTTGATTAAGCATACAACTTCAACTCAGGTCATGATCTCACATTTCGTGGGTTCGAGCCCTGTGTCGGGCTCTGTGCTGACAGCTAGCTCAGAGCCTGGAGCCTGCTTCAGATTCTGTGCCTCCCTCTCTCTCTGCCCCTCCCCTGCTCACACTGTCTCTCTCTCTCAGAAATAAATTTTTAAAAATTAAAAATAAAAAAGTAAAGAGAAACATAATAAAGCTTTATAACTGAATATAAAAGAACATCTTCATGTCCACAGGGTCTGGGAAGATTTCTTAAAGGATTTATATAAAGCTAACTAACCATAAAGAAAAAGATTGATACATTTACACAACTTAAAAATAAGAAATATTATTTATAAAATGGCACTGTCAAAAACAATGTCAATTTTATGCTGGAAGAAGATATTTACAACAAATATAAAGGTCACAGGTGAGGCAGAAAGCTTGTGGAGTGGTAGAAGGACTGTAGGAACTTGAATAGATAACTAAAATAATCCTAAATATCCCAGAAATTGACTGAAGACTGATAGAACACACTCCACAGCTATAGGAACAGATTGGGCAACATTGAACAAGATAGGAAGTGTGGAGATGTGCTTTAAGGGAGAAATGAATTGCAGGTGCTTTGGAGGGGGTGGAGCTGTGGTCATGGAGAAGAACAAGAGAAAGAGGAATGAACAGGGGAATGCAGAAGTACATTTCCTCAAAGCCATTGGCTTGAAAAATGGGAGAGGTTGAATTTTTGTGAATTATTGCAATTAGGAGGGATTAAAGCCTGGAAATTTGAATGTCAGTGGGCTTTGTTGGGATACAGCCCAGAGGGCATTGCACTACTCCTGGAGAGAAAACAAGCAAAGAATCCCAGGGAAAACAAAGTGGAAACAGTGATTGAAAGAGTGTCTGAGGCACACAGTGGGGAAATTATTTGCTCTTATTGGAGTGCATCTCTGAGAAACAGGTTTCATGGAGACACCTCTTCATGAACAAATGAGCTGGCTGGTACCATTTCCCTCATCATCCCTTCAGCATAAACACAGATACCCACATGCAGGAAGCATTGCAGTGCTCATACTCACTGCCTAATATGCTTACACCAAGGCCCATCCACCTGTGCTATAGTGGAGAACTGCCCTTCTCTATCATGCTTACTCCCTCCCTCAAGAGATCAGTACAAACCCTGCCTTCATCACATCTCTGTACCAGAGTGTTTTTCAGGGCCTCAGTTCCAGTGAAAGTGGTCATGAGTTCATTTCACGAGCAGACCAGAGAACACTTAGTAAAACCTCACCACATTCAGATCAGGGACCAAACACAGACAAGGGATCCTCTGCAGATGACTGGTCTGAAAGGATAGAGCAGCCAGAAGATGACAGCAGAATGCACATCGTACACGCAGAAGAGACACTCCCTGAAGCATCATGCCCTGGGCACTACACGACCTTGTCTTCACAAGGCCATTTCTTTCAGGATCAGGAGACATGACTGGCTTATCTAACACAGAGAAGAAGGCAGAGACTTAGACAAAATGTGAAGATGAAGGAATATATACTAAATGAAGAACAAGAGAAAACCACAGACAGAGAGCTAAATGGAAAAGATATAAGTAACATGACTGGTGGAGAATTTAAAGCAGCAAGCTATGGATACTTACTGGGCTTCAGAAAAGAATAGAAAACATCATTGAGACCCCTACCACAGAGATAAAAGAATTAAAAAAGAATCAATCAGAGATGAAGAGTACAATATGTAAACAGATCCAGATTCCGGAGGGACACAGAACTCCCATCAAAACCAGCAAAAGCATCAAGACTTATTGTAATTTGCAAAATATAGGGATAAAGAAAACAATCTTAACAGCAGTAAGAAAAAAAACAGTCATTAACTTACCAGGCAAAATCCATAAGGCCAACAGAAAATTGGCAAGCCAGAGGGAGTGGTATGGTATATTCAAAATGCTTATTGGGAAAAATCTGTAGCCAAGAATAATGCATCCACCAAGGCTCTCATTTAGAAGAGGGCAGATAGATTTTCCCAGACAAACAAAAACTAGAGGAGTTCATGATCACTAAACTAGTCCTGCAAGAATATTAAAGGGGACTCTGAGTGGAAAGGAGGGTCCAAAAGTGACACTATAAAGGAAAGAAACACAAAAGCAGCAAATATGAATATTTCTTTTTAAAAAATTTTAAGTTATTTATTTTTGAGAGACAGAGACAGATCATGAGCAGGGGAGGGTCAGAGACAGAGGGACACACAGAATTGGAAATAGGCTCCCTCTCAGCTGTCAGCACAGATCCCGACGCAGGACTCAGAACCCACGGACTGCAAGATCATGGCCTGAGCCGACGTCAGACGCTAAACTGACTGAGCCACCCAGGTGCCACTAATATTTCTTTAAAAAATCATTCAAGGAACTCACAAAAAATATATAAAATGATAACATATACCAAAAGCATGGGGGGGAAAAGGAGGAAAGAATGGGTTCAAATTTAGACAACCATCAACTTAATATAGACCGCTATTTGCAGAGGAAGTTATAAATAAACCTAACGGTAACCATATGTCAAAAAAAAAACACTAATAAACATGCAAAGAGAAAGTAATACAAATATATCAGTAAAGAAACTAGCAGAGGGGGCAAGATGGTGGAGAAGTAGGGAGCTCCATACATTGCACTCGCACCCATATCTCACACAGAGAGGATCTGAAGCCATAGGAAACCTTACAGAATCCAGGAGATTGGGAGAAAAAGGAGGCAGAGTCCACTGAGAAAGCCTTCTAACGTGAGTGCGAAGTGGAAAACATAAAATCTGGCTGGGATCAGAGACACAGAGGGACGGGGGCGATCCCCCTCTGCGGGGAGTGAGAGAGGAATAAGAGTGGCCTAAACTGCTCAAGACACTGTCCCTGTCGCTGGGGAACAGAAAAACCTCCACTCGGGACACAGAGGGACCCCGTTTCCTGCTCCCCAGCTGAGCCTAGGCGGGACGCACTCGTCCCATGCTACCCCCAGGGAAATTGCTGCCTGCGCGCCAGCTCGTCTTGGAGGGGAAGCGCGGCGGCCGCGCCTTTGTGCTTCTGGCTTGGCTGGTACCCTAGAGGGGAGGCGAAGGGCTTAAAACTGGGAGATTTGCCCACGAGTTCATGTTTCGGGCGACGAGACAGAGGGTCCCAGTTTCCTGCTCTCCACCTGACCCTGGGCGGGACACACTCGTCCCAGGCGACCCTCTGATCAAACTGCTCCTCGCTGCCAACCCCACCTGGAGGAGATGGGAGCAGCGGCTTCTGGCTGAATCCCCAGGGGGAAGGCAAGAAGCTTGAAACTACTCTGAGGGGATCGCCTGCGAGTTTGTGTCTCCAGCAATTTCAGTGGAGCACGCGGACTGGGATCTGGAAACGAGGCCTCGCCTGGGATATAGAGCACAGCTCACCTTGGCTGCGCCCCCAGCACAGGGAGTTTACACACCCAAAGAAGTGAGTTGCAGCGCTTGGTTCAAGAAGGGACTGGAGCTCCGCCACTCTTCTCCCCACAATCGGCAAGGCAGGACTCCCACAGGACACATTGGATGATACCACTCCCATCACTGCTAGGGAGCTGCCCTCCTCCCTTTTTTGTTTTTGTTTTTCTTTTTGTTTTTGTTTTTGTTTTTTACTGGAGCTGGGGCAAGACCAATTCTGCTCACTGGCTTGCTTAAACAGTCACATTTAATCCATTTTCTAGATGTAAATTNATTAATTCTGGTCACTGGCTTGCTTAAACATTTAATCCATTCCCTAGATCTAAATTCTACACCTACCTGCGTTTTCATCTCTTTCTCTCTGGAGTAATCAGACTATATAGTTTCTCTGGATAACACCATCGTCATTTCTTTCACCTCTTCAACCATATTCCACTCTTTGCTCTTTGATAAAAGCTTCTTATTCCTTCTGCCTGCTCATCTCATTTCCAATTTCACCTCATTCCTGCCCTGTCATTTCTCTCATTTTCTATGCTCTTCCACCAGCACTGCATACACCCGGCAGTATTTTCTATTTGTAGCTGAAATCTGGTTATATGCTTTAAACTGTCCTTTGTCTATTGGGTTTCTTCTTTTTTCCTTTTCTTCTTTTTTCTTTTTTATGTATTTTTATTTTTTATTATTCGCCTTCCCTCCTCCCTCTTTTCTCTTTACTTTTTCGTTTTCCCTTTCGGTTTGCGTGTTTGTTGGATTTGTCTGTGCATTTGTGTGCCTTTGTTCCGTGTGTGTTTATCTGTTTTCTTTCCCAGGGCTACCTCAAGAAATAAGCCAAAGTACACATGGTGGAGAGTCCCAAATACCACTACGAGTAGGAAAATGAAATAACCAAGGTCTCAACAAGAGAGACCAAGAGACATCATTCAAAGAACACTTGCTGAACGGACAGGCCCTGGACAGTCAAAGAGCCCTCTTTAATACAGCAGTACTCGCAGGTGCAGAGTGCATAGCCATCTTTTAAAACTAAAAAGATATAGAAAGCTAGCGAAATGATGCAACAGAAGACCTCTCCCCTAAAGAAATTCCAGAAAGAACTGCCCAAAACAGATATAAGCAACATAACTGAACAATAATT
>NW_027526928.1:0-492 GCF_008692635.1 Crocuta crocuta
TTTCTGTCTGGTTGACCTATCCATTGCTGTAAGTGGAGTATTAAGTCCCCTGATAATAGCACATTCTTATCTATAAGCTTGTTTCTGTTTATGATTAATTGTTTTAGATATTTAGGTGCTCCCATATTCGGTGCGTAGACATTTATGATTGTTAGTTCTTCCTGATGGATGGACCCTGTAATTATTATGTAGTGCCCTTCTTCATCTCTTGTNTCTCTTGTGATTGTCTTTAATTTAAAGTCCAGTTTTCTGATATAAGTATCGCTACTCCGGCTTTCTTTTGATTTCCTGTAACATGATATATATTTCTCCATCCCCTTACTTTTAATCTGAAGGTATCTTCAGGTCTAAAATGAGTTTCTTGTAGACAGCATATAGATGGGTTTTGTTTTTTTATCCATTCTGCCTCCCTATGTGTTTTGATTGGAGTATTCAGCCCATTTACACTCAGTGTTATTATTGAAATATGTGGGCTTAGAGTCTTTGTATCTT
>NW_027526929.1:0-465 GCF_008692635.1 Crocuta crocuta
CAGTGATCATCCCCACAAGTGCCCTCCTCCATGCCCATCACCTCCCTATCCCTCTGCCCCACCCCATCTGCCCTCAGTTTGTTCTCGGCATTCAAGAGCCTCTCATGGTTTACCTCTCTCCCTCTCCCCCACTATTTCTCCCCTTCTTCTCCCCCACGGTCCTCCGTTAAGTTCCTCCTAATCCCCCTAATCATGCAAACATGTGGTAACTGTCCTTGTCTGCCTGACTTATTTTCCTCAGCATAACATCCTCAAGGTCCATCCATGTTGCTACACATGGCCAGATTTCATTCTTTCTCATTGCCATGTAGTATTCCATTGTATACATAAACCACATCTTCTTGATCCATTTGTCCGTTGATGGACACTTAGGCTCTTTCCATGTTTTGGCTATTGTTTAGAGTGCTGCTATGAACATTGGGGTACACGTGCTCCTATGCATCAGCACTTCTGTATCCCTTGGGT
>NW_027526929.1:525-763 GCF_008692635.1 Crocuta crocuta
AGTTCTAGTGTTAATTTTTTGAGGAATCTCCACACTATTTACCAGAGGGGTGGCACCAGTTTACATTCCTCCATTTTATTATGTATCTCCTTTATGGCATTTTTTAATTCATCATAACTATTTTTAAGCTCTATAGTGTTTGTAGTCATAGTTTCTCTGATGTCCTCCATGCTTTTTTCTAGCCTAGCGATTTATTTTATGATTATTTTTCTAAATTCTTGTTCAGTTATGTTGCTTA
>NW_027526930.1:0-20605 GCF_008692635.1 Crocuta crocuta
TGTGTGAAATGATGTTGTCCAAGTGTATTCTTTGCAGCTTGATTGCGTGACACAAAGAAGAAATAAACAAAGTATGTACACAAAGGAACTGGTTAAAATTATCATAGTCAGAAATTTTATGCAGTCATTGGAATATAAGTTATCTCATGATGTTCTTATTTTAAGAGCTCCCGTTTTCATATTGTATTTAAAAATGCATTGTAGGGGCACCTGGGTTGGTCAGTTTTAAGCATCCAATTCTTCATTTTACTTCAGGTCATGATTTCATGGTTCATGGGTCCAAGCCCCACATTGACATCTGTACTGCCAGCGTAGAGTTGTTTGGGATTTTCTCTCCCCCTCTTTCTGCTCCTCCTCAACTTGCAATCTCTCTCTTTCAAAGTAAATAAATAAAAACTTAAATAAAATGCATTGTTAAATATTGTATATATTTGTTATGAAATATATGATTGATATACATATACATATTGAAATTATTAGAGTCAAAGTTATTAACACATTATTTCCTCACACAGCTAGCATTTTTTGTGTGATGTGAATATTTCAATTCTACCTTCTTAGCAATATTTTAGTATTCTATATGGTGTATTAACTATATTTTTCATGTACAGAGGTCATATGATTTATACATCTTATAAAAACTGCAAGTTTTTGATTCATTTTATTCTGATGTGTAATACTTTCTAATATGTATTGTTAGTTTAAGAAACACTGCGATGGGGTCACCGACAAGATGGCGGAGAAGTAGAGAGTTCCGTACCTCTTGTCTGAATCTTTCAAACAAAGAAGGGCTAAAGCCAAAAGACTCTGAACCGCCACAATCTGGGAGGAAGAGAGATGGTGTCTACTGAAAAGACAGCCTGATAGGTGCATGATTGAAAACTGGGGAAGACAAAAATGGGCCTGGGCACAAAGGCACAGAGGGGAGGGAGTCCCTATGCGGAGAGACTAAAAGAAGAAGAAAAGCAGCTGGGGTATCTTAGAAAGGTCCCTGGAAGGGAGAAAAAAGCAAGGCCCAGGACAGAGAGGGATATTATTATCCCTGCTTTAGCTGCTAGGCTTTCAGAGAGAGATCCTCTCTCTAGCTGCGAAGCGTTCTTTGGGCCTTGTGCGGGGTGGGGGGTAGAGGGGTCACAGTCATAGTTGGATTCAGGAGGAGCGGGTCCCATACTCAGTCTCCCCGTAGGAAGTCCCCAGGCTTGCATGATTACCCTCCGGACTGTATTATTAATGCAAACGGAGCAAGATCTGGAAACGCGGCTGGGCGGGGACATAAAACAAGGCCCACCTTGGCTGCACCAGTGGCACAGTGAGATCGGAACCAAAAGAGTGTTTTACAATGCCTGGTTTGAGAGGAGACTGGGGGCACCATTTTTCTCTGCGCAACCACCAAGGCAGGACCAAGGGATGCATAGTGGAGGCGAGACCCTCCTACACCAAACCACGCCCATCTGTGCTGCATAGCTGCTTGGTTACCAGAACCTGGATACTGAAAGAGCCCCTCTCCCAAGATCAACACAGACGCATTGCCATGATTGACTCTAGATCAATTTTTGTTATTCAGATATATTCTCCCTTATCTCATCCTTATCTCTCCTCTGCCCTGGACCAGTATTCTGGTTAAAGGTTCACTTAAACAGGCACATATAATCCATTCACTTCATGCATGCTCTATCTCCATTGTTACCTTCCTTTTTCTCTCTCTGAAAAAATTAGACTATATAGTTTTTCTGGATAAGATTATTTTAGGTTTTTTTCCTTTTTCTTTTTTTCTATTCTTTTCTCCTTACCTCCTGCTGTACTCTACTTTTTCTTTATCTAAATTAAGCCTTCCAGTCTCTCTGCCTGGTCAATATTCAACTTCTCTTTCTCCCCACTTCTGTCATTTCTCTTTGAATATGCTTTTCCATCAGTACCCTGCTCTATTTGTAGATGGGATTTTGGGCTTTATGATTTTAGATTGCTCTTTGTCTTTTGCTGTTTTTGTTTCTTTGTTTGTTTCTTAGTTTGTTTGTTTGGGTTTTTTTGGTTTGCTTGTTTGTGTGTGTACGTGATTCGTTCCCTGTTTGTCTGTCTCTTTTCCTTTCCAGGGCTACCTCAAGAAACAAGCCAAAGTACACATGGCAGAGAGCCCCAAATACCACTATGAGTAGGCAAATAAAGTAACCAAAGTCTCAACAAGAGATACCAAGAGACCCCATTCAAAGAGCACTTCCTGAACGGACAAGTCCTGGACAGTCAATGAGCCTCCTTTAATATAGCAGTACTCACAGGTGCAGAGTGCATAACAAGCTTTTAAAACTGACAAGAGACAGAAAGCTAGCCAAAATGACAAAATGGAAGAACTCTCCTCTAAAGAAATTCCAGGAAAATGTGACAGCTAAAGAACTGCTCAAAACAGATATAAGCAACATAAGTGAACAAAAATTTAGAACAATAGTCATAAAATTAATCGCTGGACTTGAAAAAGCCATGGACACATCAGAGAAGCTATTGCTACAAAGACTATGGAGCTTAAAAATAGTTGTGATGACTTAAAAACTGCTATAAATGAGATGCATAATAAAATGGAGGCGTCCAATACATGGATTGAAGAGGCACAGAGGAGAATAGGGGAATTAGAAGACCCAATTATAGAAAAAGATGAAGCCTAGAAAAAGAGAGATAAACTGATCCAGGAACACAAAAGGAGAATTCGAGAACTGAGTGCTACAATCAAATGGAATAATATCCGTATCATAGGAATTCCAGAAGAGGAAGAGAGGGACAAAGGCGCTGAAGGGGTATGTGAACAAATTATAGCTGAGAACTTCCCCAATCTGGGGAAGGAAACAGACATTGAAATCCAAGAGGCACAGAGAACTCTCCTTAGACGAAACTTGAATTGATCTTCTGCATGACATATTATAGTGAAACTGGCAAAATATAAGGACAAAGAATTCTGAAAGCNGTGATCCCCTTCAAAATTGCACACACAAAAAAATAAAGTACCTAGAAATAAACCTAACCAAAGATATAAGAGATTTTTATGATGAAAACTATAGAAAACTTATGAAGGAAATTGAAGAAGACACAAAGAAATGGAAAAACATTCCAAGCTCATGGATCAGAAGAATAAATATCATTAAAATGTCAATAGTACTAAAAGGAATCTACACTTTTAATGCAATCCCAATCAAAATTTCACTAGCATTCTTCACAAATGTAGAAGAAACTATCCTAAAATTTGTATGGAACCATAAAAGTCCCTGAATAGCCAAAGAAATATTGAAGAAGAAAGCCAAAATGTGAGGCTGCACAATCTCAGACTTTAGCCTCTACTATAAAGCCGTAGTCATCAAAACAGTATGGTATTGGCACAAAAACAGACACCTAAACCAGTGGAATGAATTGGGAAATCAGAATTGGACCCACAAATGTATGGCCTATTACACTTTGACAAAGCAGGAAAGAGTGTCCAATGGAAAAAGACAGCCTCTTTAATAGTTGGTGCTAGGAGAACTGGACAGCAACGTGCAAAAGAATGAAACTGGACCACTTTCCTACACCATAGACAAAAATCAACTCAAAATGGATGAAGGACCTGAATGTGAGACAGGAAACCATCAAAACCCTAGAGGAGAAAGCAGAAAACAACCTCCTTCACCTCAAACGCAGCAATTTCTTACTCGACACATCTTCAAAGGCAAGATAATCAAGAGCAAAAATGTACTATTGGGACCTCATCAAGATACAAAGCTTCTGCACTGCAAAGGAAACAATAAACCAAACTAATAGGCAACTGAAGGAATGGGAAAAGATAGTTGCAAATGACATATCAGATAAAGGGTTAATATCCAAAATCTATAAGGAACTCACCAAATTTCACACCCAAAAAACAAATAATCCATTGAAGAAATGGGCAGAAGACATGAACAGACACTTCTCCAAAGAGGACATCCAGATGGCCAACAGACACATAAAACGATGCTCAACATCACTCATCGTCAGGGAAATACAAATCAAAACCACACTGTGATACCACCTCACGCCGGTCAGATTGGCTAAAATGAACAAATCAGGAAACTATAGATGCTAGCGAGGATGTGGAGAAATGGGCACCCTCCTATACTGTTGTTGGGAATGTAAACTGGTGGAGCCCCTCTGGAAAACAGTGTGGAGGTTCCTCAGAAAATTAACAATAGAACTCCCCTATGACCCAGTAATATCACTGCTAGGAATTTACCCAAGGGATACAGGAATGCTGATGCATTGGGGCACATGTACCCCAATGTTCATAGCAGCACTCTCATCAATAGCCAAATCATGGAAAGAGCCTAAGGGTCCATCAACTGATGAATGTATCAAGAAGATATGGTTCATCTATACAATGGAATACTACATGGGAATGAGAAAGAGTGAAATCTGGCCATTTGTAGCAACATGGATGGAACTCGAAGGTGTTATGCTACATGAAATAAGTCAGGTGGAGAAGGGCAGATACCATATGTTTTCACTCATATGTGAAACAGCATAAACTTAACAGAGGACCATGGGGGAGGGGAAAGGGAAAAATAGGTAAGGAGAGGAAAGGAGGCAAACCATAAGAGACTCTTAAATACTGAGAACAAACTGAAGGTTGAGGGATTTGGGGAAGAGGGGAAAATAGGTGATGGGCTTAAAGGAGGGCAATTTTTGGTATGAGCACTGGGTGTTATATGGAAACCAACTTGACAATACACACACAAAAAAATAAGATCAGTAAAATATGGACTGAAGAAAAAAAAGAAATACTGTGAGGTACAATATTTATATTATTGGTGCTATTTCTCTTAAAAAACGAACAGACAGTACCCATTTTGTTTTGTGTTTCCACTGAATATTTCTGGAAGGATACATATGAAATAGGAACAGGGTTGTCTCCGGCAGGATGAAGGTTAACTGTAAGGTCAGGAGAAGGAGGGAAACATTCCACTATATACAGTTTTGTACTTTTTGAATTTTCTTTCTTATGCATATTATCTATTTAAGATATCAGTTTAAAAACTTAAATCACTCCTTCGAAAAATTATATGATTTGTGGAATTAATATCAGGTACATACATTATTTCATGTTTTATAGATTCTTATATTGTTCAAAGATGATACAGACTACTTTATCTTTTTCACAATACTATGACATGGGCCAGGTGGTACTTCATTTTTATACCTCTTTTATTATCTCAGAGATAAAAGTTGGGTAATAATTCAAAACTGGTAGTCTCTTGATTCTGCATGTTTTTGCTTTCTTAATTTAAGAATCTTAGAATTTTAGATATCAAAATACCGTACCCATTGACAACTTCAAAAAGAACTAAGAATTGANAAACAGACACCTAAACCAGTGGAATGAATTGGGAAATCAGAATTGGACCCACAAATGTATGGCCTATTACACTTTGACAAAGCAGGAAAGAGTGTCCAATGGAAAAAGACAGCCTCTTTAATAGTTGGTGCTAGGAGAACTGGACAGCAACGTGCAAAAGAATGAAACTGGACCACTTTCCTACACCATAGACAAAAATCAACTCAAAATGGATGAAGGACCTGAATGTGAGACAGGAAACCATCAAAACCCTAGAGGAGAAAGCAGAAAACAACCTCCTTCACCTCAAACGCAGCAATTTCTTACTCGACACATCTTCAAAGGCAAGATAATCAAGAGCAAAAATGTACTATTGGGACCTCATCAAGATACAAAGCTTCTGCACTGCAAAGGAAACAATAAACCAAACTAATAGGCAACTGAAGGAATGGGAAAAGATAGTTGCAAATGACATATCAGATAAAGGGTTAATATCCAAAATCTATAAGGAACTCACCAAATTTCACACCCAAAAAACAAATAATCCATTGAAGAAATGGGCAGAAGACATGAACAGACACTTCTCCAAAGAGGACATCCAGATGGCCAACAGACACATAAAACGATGCTCAACATCACTCATCGTCAGGGAAATACAAATCAAAACCACACTGTGATACCACCTCACGCCGGTCAGATTGGCTAAAATGAACAAATCAGGAAACTATAGATGCTAGCGAGGATGTGGAGAAATGGGCACCCTCCTATACTGTTGTTGGGAATGTAAACTGGTGGAGCCCCTCTGGAAAACAGTGTGGAGGTTCCTCAGAAAATTAACAATAGAACTCCCCTATGACCCAGTAATATCACTGCTAGGAATTTACCCAAGGGATACAGGAATGCTGATGCATTGGGGCACATGTACCCCAATGTTCATAGCAGCACTCTCATCAATAGCCAAATCATGGAAAGAGCCTAAGGGTCCATCAACTGATGAATGTATCAAGAAGATATGGTTCATCTATACAATGGAATACTACATGGGAATGAGAAAGAGTGAAATCTGGCCATTTGTAGCAACATGGATGGAACTCGAAGGTGTTATGCTACATGAAATAAGTCAGGTGGAGAAGGGCAGATACCATATGTTTTCACTCATATGTGAAACAGCATAAACTTAACAGAGGACCATGGGGGAGGGGAAAGGGAAAAATAGGTAAGGAGAGGAAAGGAGGCAAACCATAAGAGACTCTTAAATACTGAGAACAAACTGAAGGTTGAGGGATTTGGGGAAGAGGGGAAAATAGGTGATGGGCTTAAAGGAGGGCAATTTTTGGTATGAGCACTGGGTGTTATATGGAAACCAACTTGACAATACACACACAAAAAAATAAGATCAGTAAAATATGGACTGAAGAAAAAAAAGAAATACTGTGAGGTACAATATTTATATTATTGGTGCTATTTCTCTTAAAAAACGAACAGACAGTACCCATTTTGTTTTGTGTTTCCACTGAATATTTCTGGAAGGATACATATGAAATAGGAACAGGGTTGTCTCCGGCAGGATGAAGGTTAACTGTAAGGTCAGGAGAAGGAGGGAAACATTCCACTATATACAGTTTTGTACTTTTTGAATTTTCTTTCTTATGCATATTATCTATTTAAGATATCAGTTTAAAAACTTAAATCACTCCTTCGAAAAATTATATGATTTGTGGAATTAATATCAGGTACATACATTATTTCATGTTTTATAGATTCTTATATTGTTCAAAGATGATACAGACTACTTTATCTTTTTCACAATACTATGACATGGGCCAGGTGGTACTTCATTTTTATACCTCTTTTATTATCTCAGAGATAAAAGTTGGGTAATAATTCAAAACTGGTAGTCTCTTGATTCTGCATGTTTTTGCTTTCTTAATTTAAGAATCTTAGAATTTTAGATATCAAAATACCGTACCCATTGACAACTTCAAAAAGAACTAAGAATTGAAAATAAAATACATCAACATAAAAGTCAATGTATTGAATACTAGTACCAATTATATAATTTAAGTTTAGTGGGGAAGTAGTGACTTGTTCTAAAGCACTTAGTACTTGACAAAGAAGGGAAAGCACAACTGCACTGGCTAACAGGAGACAGGTCAACTCTTTTAGTCAATAAGTGCCTTGGATATTTCTCAGATATCATTAAAATAGGATGCCAGTTTAGCAGGGTTCAGCATGACATCTAATCTATGTACTGTCTGAATATTAACTCCACATCTGTGTCCTTCTGCTGAGCCCCCAGACAAACCCCTCTTTCAGAATCTTTTCATTGTGAGACCTGAGGAGACTCTCCAGTTAAAGCTCCAACATCCTTGTCCCTCCCCTACTGGGGCACGCAGTCTGTTGGCTTCTTCAGTGAACAAGGATTCCATACTCCATCATACAGACATTCAGTAATTTACTAAGAATTGTGTGGAAAGATAATAAACTGAGCTACATGCTCCAATTATAGTCTACGATCCAAAGAGCATATACCATATGATTTCACTCATATGTGGAATTTAAGAAAGAAAATAGTCATAGGGGGGAAAAAAGAAAGAAGCAAACCAAGAAACAGACTTTTTAAAGTTTTATTTATTTATTTTGAGAGAGCAGAGTGCAAGTGGGGGGGGTGGCAGAGAGAGAGGGAGGGGTCAGAGGATCCAGAGTGGGGTCTGTTCTGACAGCAGAGAGCTTGATGCAGGGCTCGAACTTAATAACTGTGAGATCATGACCTGAGCCGAAGTCAGACACTTAACTGAGTCCAGGTGCCCCCAGATTCTTAATTATAGAGAACGAACTGATGGTTATTAGAGGAGAGGTATGTAGGAGATGGGTTAAATAGGTAATGAGGATTATGATTGAACTTGTGATGAGCATTGTGAGTTGTATGTAAGTGCTAAATCACTAAATTGTACACCTAAAAACTAATATTACATTGCACGTTACCTAAATGGAATTTAAATAAAAACTTAATAAAAACAAAATAAAACAAAGAGCTGAAACAAATAATAAGAAGAGAGAATATAGCTCTGTGTCAAAATTTCTGAAGGCTCTAGGGGTGGCAGTCCCTTCTCATCTGTGTGATCTCAGGTCAATGTGGAATGACCCCTCCATTTTCCCACCTTTAAGGTATGGATAGCAATATCTACATCATACCACAAGTGATAGGATAAACTTTAATGGGTGTAGAGAGGAGACCACATAATATGCACTTAATATATGGTTTGTAATAGTATTATATAAAAGGAGTAAAGTTTAGAACTTCCCTTGACAAGGATGGAAGAGGCCCTTGGGCCTGACAACACGTATACAGTTAAGGCATTGCCACCTACTTCGTGGCATCTAACTAACATTTTTCGGTGAAACTAATTTTGTAGTATATTTTATTTAACCTAATGTATCTAGTATTATTTCAACATGTAACCAGTGTAAAAAAAATAGATGATTTGTAATAAATTTGTCCACTAAGCAAACAAAGTACTTAGGGCATTATGAAGTAAGAAGAGTCAGAATATGGAATTCAGAGAGATCTATGCATATGAACAGGGAAAAGGCCTATGCCTTTGTTTTCACTTACCTTTAACTTAATTTAAGCATGTCCTTCAATTATTAACCTAGGCAAGGAATCACAATAATATTATTAGTACATGTGACAATGTGACCAATAAAGACTTTCATCACATGACATTTGTTTCACATTTTTAAAGTATCATTTATGCTTACTTTGAAATTATGATAGTTATATCTATCACTAGATACTCTTATTTAATGCATTAATAAAGAAGCATATATGTTATCAAATCACAATCTTTTTCAAAATTCAAAATAATATTTCAATATAATAAATTTCAGTTATAATTCTGTTCATTTAATTTTATGCATTTATAAAAGATATTGTTCTCTTAAGGAGCTAGAGGCTACATTGAATTGCCAAAGGGACTCAAGGTACAAAAAGTTTGAGAATGCCTGTGCTAGGAAATGTTTTGAAGTGAGAATCCATGGGGAAGGAAACGCATTGAGCTGACATACTGAATGTTTTCATATATGTTATCTCATAGACAGGGACAATAGAGATCTTCTATGGTTGAAGTACTGAAGTCACAGAGGGCAGAAAGTGAAGATGAACTTGGACATCACAAAAAACAACAGGTGTTGGCAAGGATGTGGAGAAAGGGAACCTTCTTACACTGTTGGTGGGAACACAAACTGGTGCAGTCACTTTGGAGAACAGTATGGAGTTTCATCAAAAAGTTAAAAATGAAACTATCCTATGATCCAGCAACTGTACTATTAGGTGTTTATCCAAAGGATACAAAAATACAGATTTGGAGGGGTATATGCACCCCAATGTTTACAGCAGCATCATCAACAATAACCAACCTATGGAGAGAGCCCAAATGTGCATCAACAGATGAAAGGATAAAAAAGATGTGGTATGTATTAACACACAATGGAATAATACTCAATCATCAAAAAGGATGAAGTCTTGCCATTTGCAATGACGTGGATTGAGCTACAGTGTAAGCAAAATAAGTCAGAGAAAGACAAATACCACATGATTTCACTCATATGTGGAATTTAAGTAACAAAACAGATGAACATTTTGGGAGGGGAAGAGAGAAGGAAACAAATCATAAGACACTCTTAAAGACAGAACTGAGAGTTGACGGAGGGAGGGAGGTGGGGGATGGGCTAGATGAGGGATGGGTACTAAGGAGGACTTGTTATGATGAGCACTGGGTGTTGTATGTAACTGATAAATCACTGAATTCTACTCCTGAAACCAATACTGCATTGTATGTTAACTAACTGGAATTGACATAAAAATTTGACGGGTGCCTGGGTTCAGTCAGTTAAGTATCGGACTCTGGATTTCAGCCCAGGTCATGATCTCACAGTTCAAGTTCAAGCCCCACATCTGGCTCCACACTGATACTGTGGAACCTGCTTGGGATTTTCTCTCTCTCCCTATCTCTGCCCTTCTCTCTCTCCTTTTCTCTCTCTCTAAAACAAAATAAACTTTAAAAATATTTTTAGGAGTTCAAGAGTCTCTCATGGTTCAAGAACAAACTGAGGGCAAATGGGGGGAGGGGAAGGGGGGTGATGGGCATGGAGGAGGGCACTTGTGGGGATGACAACTGGGTGTTATATGGAAACCAACTTGACAATAAACTATTAAAAATATTTCTAAAATTTTTGAAAATATACCAGAATAATAAGATAAAATATAATAACAAGAAAAAAAGATGAGGTTGAACATAGTTACAGGTAGGGAGAGTCAGAGTAAGTTAGAAATTTTCCATTTTAGGGGTATCTGGGTGGATCAGTCGGTTAAGCGTCAGACTTCAGCTCAGGTCATGATCTCACGGTATGTGGGTTCGAGTCCTGCATTGGGCTCTGTGCTGACAGCTCAGAGCCTGTTTCAGATTCTGTCTCCCTCTCTCTCTGCCCCTCCCTCACTCATGCTCTGTCTCCCCCTGTCTCAAAAATAAATAAACATTTAAAAAAAGAAAAAAAAAAGAAATTTTCCATTTTAAAAAACCAAGGGGATACAGGGAGTTACCATGGGTCTGTGAGCAGGAGAATGCACACAGAAGTGTCGTTTGAAGCTGTTGCTTTGGAAGGCTAGAGGCAGGCCAGCTAGCAAATGAGGCAGAGGGAAGAAAGGGAACAGAAGAAGGGACACAAAGGAAAAAGGGGCAAAAGGCTGACAGACAATGTGAGTCTGAAAAGATCTGAACCCAATCCACAGCACTCTTCCTGCAAACCCAGTCAGGGGCAGGCAGTGGCTACAAGTCTGCCTTTTGGAATGCTGGTCTCAGAGAAGTGAGGTGATTGGAAAGAGGCCCAGATTGTGAGAAAGATACTGTTTGTGGTTGCAGAAGGCTTATTTAAAAGTCCTGAGGCACCAGGAGTACAGAAGCCTCTCTTTTATATTCTACTCACCCCCAGATACTACAGCATCTTCTGTGGTTGGAAAGACATAAGAGATGTCAATACTGCTGGGAAACCAGCCACATCAGAAAAGTTTCCTGTTCCTAATGTCTTGACTTGACCTATGGTTTTATACATTAATCCACAACAGTTGTTCTCAAAGTCCAGTCCCTATACCGGCAGCATCAACATTCAGCAGCAGCATTAGCTGGTCAATTGTCAGAAACAAACTACTGGGCTTCATCCTAGTTGCACAGCTAGCAAATGACAGAGTCAGCATTTCCATCTAGGTCTGCTAACCCAGAAACAAGCCAAGTCTCTTGTTAGCTATGGCTAAGCAAATGCCTTTACCTAGGGGAAAAAATCCCTTCATAAAGTAGTCTATAGTTCTCAAGAACTTTTCTTCCAAGTATTTCTACATGATTGAGATTTGAATATGTTTTCCAGCTCCACTTCCACAGGACACCTTTCTTTACAGATGGTCTCTTCATGACAAAGGGGCAGGGTTAGAAGAGGGTGAGGGGCTAGGGCAGCACCCAAACTGAGGGAACTCTTTAGAGAGGATCCTCTTTCGAAAGGCTGGGTCCAGCAGGGCTATGTCTATAAAGTGCTGCTGTAGTCTGAGAGACACCCTCCAGATCTGGGGGGTGGGGCCAGAGAAAGCCTCCTGGAGGAGGGAACATTTGTGCTAAGTGTAAAACAGGGGGAAAATCAGGAGAGACACTGTATCCTTAGAGATGGGTCCAGAACAAAGTCAACTCTGGGGACGGAATTGGGATAGGACATCTGGGGTTACTTCAAGGAATTCTGATGAGCTACCCTTTCTTCTTATTGTAACTAACCCTCAAGGCTTTATTGTCAGGAAGTGGATCAAAATCACAAGGTTTGGTCTGGTTGAAACAAGCAAATATGTGGGGGCAATGCCTGGCTGTTTTTCAGGTAAGGGTGGAACTGCTGGGACTTCCAGGGTGGTAAGCATCCTCCTTACCTCACTCCAGATTTCTTCCAAAGGAGGGATGCACAAGAGAAAGGGTAATTCAGATGGAGGGAAGGAAGTGAGGGAGATAAGGGACTTCCCCTTAAGCTACCAAAGGCTTTCACCTTCCCCTGTGCCACTCAGCTACTCACCAGCAGGAGGGCATGTCATTGCCTCTCTCTGACACTGCTTTTTCTCAAAGTCCTCCTGAGTACCTACTGGTGACTCCATTTCTGCTTCTCTCACCTACTGCTTCCTTTTATGTATGCTCTTCCACCCTCTAGTGCGATCTGTCTAAATCCCAAGTCAAAATCTTTAATATTTATACAAGGCCAAGTTCCATGGTGTTGAAAAACCCTGCTACCCTTGCTTAAAGGTCCTTTGTAAACTCCATGGGGCACCTGGATGTCTCATTCGGTTAAGCATCTGACTCCAGCTCAGGTTATGATCTTGTGGTCTGTGAGTTCGAGCCCTGTGTCCAGCTCTGTGCGGACATCTTGGAGCCTGGGGCCTGCTTCGGATTCTGCGTCTCACTCTCTCTCTGACCCTCCCCTGATCACGCTGTCTCTCTCTCTCAGAAATAAATAAAACATTAAAATTTTTTTTAAAAAAATAAACATTTAAAAAAAGTCCTTTGTAGACTCCAGAGGATGATAAACTAATCTGCAAAAAGGCACCTCAGTTTGAACAGGTCATCCCATCTCCTGAGGCTCCTCTGATGGAAGCTTAGCTGCATCCAGAGAAACGGAAAAGACTAGCCAGAAAACATTAAGCTTCCCCTCTCTTATGTGAAGTCATGGCCGTTAAAGCCTTTCCAGTCACTCACATGGCCGTTATCTGACTTGGGGGCCAAGTACCTGTGAACTGGAAACCTCATTAGGATTTTTAAGTTGTCATGAATTATGTATGGTAAGAACTGCTAAGAGATCAAACCAACCCTTTTCTTACTCGGGGAAACTAAATTGTAAAAGTGATAAATAGCTTCCTTAAGGTTACAAACACAGCTGATAATGGTGGGAAAGTGTAAGAGCACTGCTCTCTTGCCTCCCAGGCACACGTTCCCACAAACATAATTCATCTGAAGACTAACTCTTATTTGAACCTCTCAACCTATAGTCACTTCGGGCTACAGGAGAGTTATGGTAGTTCTCCTCTCCAAGAATGTGATGATCTGTGTTCACTCTGGAAATTCATATAGATTGTTGAATCTCTTTGATGTCCTAAAATCAGTGCATTCTTTTTGGAAGTCACCTACAAGATACCACTCCTGAGCCTGAGAGACTGAATCCTTATCCTGAAGTTTAGAAAGGAGGTGCATGACTGCTCCAGAGAGATTAAATGTGGCATTAAACATCTTCACTGATAAGCAAGAATATTCTATGAATTGGGCAGGAAGGGCAACAAGCCCTAGATATAGCAGCTTTCATGGTGGGTGTGGACTTGGATGCTGTATCTGTTAAAGGGAAGAAAAAATATTCTGGAGGACACAAATCGTTTTATTCTTTATTTCTCACAGCACAGCCTAGCACAGTAATACAGTTATGGGATCTGTCCATGTATACTTGTTAAGTGCGTATTCATACACATGAACTGGTTAGGAGGGAAAATTCCGTAAACTGAGCAATAACTTAGACAGTTTGGAAAGAGAGAAGTGTTCTCCTTTTCTCTATTCTAAGTAACAGGCATTGTACTATAGGCAGATTTTAAGATGGGGACTGAGAAACAGGTGTGAAAGAAACAGGTGAGTTAAGGACCTTTTAGTTTATATATACTATGATTTAGTGTCCATAACACGTTAAGATTATTATTCCCACTTTTATTTAACAGATGACATAACTAAGGCTCAGGGAGGTTAGGTGTTTTATCTGAGCTCACACAGCTAGCAAGTGTTTGGGATCTCCTATCACACTCCAGAATAATACTCCTCTCTCCACTGAACTCCCAGAGATCAGTTTTTGATGGGTCCCTGAGGGATTCCTGCCAGAGAGTTGCCCTTCCTGCAACCCCCCCACCCCCACNCGGAGTCCGGGCCTGGAGCCAGGTAAGACCAGAACCTCCATTTCAGGGGCTTTCTCTAGAATCCGTCGCTGTGGTTACCTCCAGTAGAATCTGTTTCAGGAAGAGGTCTGATCAAGCTTGATAGCGGTGCCATCCATCACTGCAGGAGGGCAGAATCCGGGGCTGGGGGCCACACGTCGAGAGGGGAGGGGCCTGGGAGCGGCCCCCTTGTGACCAGCCCTGAGAGGTCAGCAGGAGAGAACGTTGGCTGAGGAGCGCCTGTTACAGCAGCGGCTGCTGACGTTCTGTATCATGCGCCTGTGGCCAAAGGTAACCCAGACCCTTAAGCAAACAGCCGGGCCGGGGCCTGGGCGTTGTGGGGCGAAGGCGGGAAGGGGCAGGGACTTTAGGGGTCGAACACTTAAGATAGGGGCGGTGAGTGCGTGGAGGGCGTGAGAGAGTCCGGATTCTCAGAGGAATAGGGAATGAAGGTGCTGAAGCAAGAAACGAGGTGTGAGAAGGAACACAAGCGCGAAAAGAGCGTGAGAGGGCGCAAGAGTTTGGGCGACCAAAAGACAGTGCAATGCGCTTGAAGGTATTGAAGGTAGCGGCAAGGGTGGAACACACCCAGTCCCAGCAGCATAGGTAAGGTGGGAGAAGGAAGACACTTTCTTTCCCTGAGCCCAGTTTCCATAGGTAGTCCCCTTTTAGCCATTTTTAAGGTAAATTTTGACCCCAGTGGGTTTTGTTGTTGTTGTTGTTGTTGTTTTTTCAGAATATAAGGAAAGAACGTCAGAGGAAGCTATACCAAAGTGAGGCTGCGCAAAGCGCAGGAAAGGCAGTTAGAGGGTGGCGCCTTATTTAAAGAAGATTCCGTCTCCACGTTAAATCTCAGGCCGTACCACACCACACCCCCACATTTTCCTCCCTTTCCCCCACTCCATTCCCCTACTCCCAGCACGATTGGATCGCCTTTAAACCAGGTAACTGCCTCCGTCTCCTCAGCAGCTCCTGGAGCCCCCGAGTAAAATGGGTGGAGCCCGCAGCGGTCTCTGGTTGAGTTCATGGTGGGAGGGGTGCTGAGGGCGTTAATGGCGCGCCGCCGCCATGACGCTGGCCAGATCATTCACAGAAATCCCTGTCTCATTCAGTCTACAGTCGCAGCTCCATTCCAGACGCCTTTCTTCTCAGGCCGGGCGGTGAGCTGATGGCCCAAGTTCGGGAAACTTCCTTGCCTTCCAGCTCTTTGGTCCGTTAGAGCTCAGACGGTAGGGGAGGAGTCTCGCCCGAGGAGGCGGCCGAAAAGGCGGGGGAAATGGAAAAGGAGGCGGTGGGGGCGGCGAAGGCGTGTTCAGGCCTGAGAGCTCAGGAGGCGAAACTGGAGCCTTTACAAGAGCGTAAACCTCTTTCGGANCTCATTCCGTCTACAGTCGCAGCTCCATTCCAGACGCCTTTCTTCTCAGGCCGGGCGGTGAGCTGATGGCCCAAGTTCGGGAAACTTCCTTGCCTTCCAGCTCTTTGGTCCGTTAGAGCTCAGACGGTAGGGGAGGAGTCTCGCCCGAGGAGGCGGCCGAAAAGGCGGGGGAAATGGAAAAGGAGGCGGTGGGGGCGGCGAAGGCGTGTTCAGGCCTGAGAGCTCAGGAGGCGAAACTGGAGCCTTTACAAGAGCGTAAACCTCTTTCGGAGGAGAAGTTGACGTGGAGTGACGCCGGCGGCGATAAGGAGGTGCTCCTTTCAACCCCACCTCGCTGTTACAGTAGTTCCTCGCCCCTTTGCCCGCGCCGCAAGCCCCGCCCTCGGCCCCAGCCCAGGGCCCGTGCCCGAGGCCCTCCTGGGCCCTCGGCCCCACCCCTGCCTCCCGCCCATTCTTCCCCTCAGGCTCTGACCCGGCCACAGCCCTGGCGCAGATCTCGGCTTAGATCGAGGCCCAGGTCTAGACCCCAGATGCTGCAAAGCTGTTCTCCTGACCTAGGTGGCCCTGGGGATCGAGGTGGCTTAGGGGACTGGTTGCTGGAAGTGGAGTTTGATCAGGGTCCTACAGGCTGTTCTCATGTGGAGAGCTTTAAAGTGGCTAAGAACTGGAGGAAGAACCTGCGGTTGATCTACCAGCGTTTCGTTTGGAGTGGGACCCCAGAAACTAGGAAACGTAAGGCAAAGTCGTGCTTCTGTCATGTATGTAGTACCCATATGAACAGACTCCACTCTTGTCTCTCCTGTGTCTTTTTTGGCTGTTTTACTGAAAAACATATTCACAAACATGCAGAAACAAAACAGCATAATTTAGCTGTAGACCTCTATCATGGGGTTATATATTGCTTTATGTGTAAGGATTATGTATATGACAAAGACAAAGAACAGATTGCCAAAGAAACAAAAGAGAAAATTTTTAAATTATTAACTTCCACCTCAAGAGATGTTTCTCAACAACACTGTATGACATCAGGTGTTGAAGAGAAACATTCAACCTGTGACTCAAAGGAACAGGAGCCAAAATTGGTGAAACCCAAGAAAAAGAGGAGAAAGAAGTCGGTCTGTACTGTAGGCCTGAGAGGGCTAATCAATCTTGGGAACACGTGCTTTATGAATTGTATTGTCCAGGCACTTACCCATATTCCTTTATTGAAAGATTTCTTTCTCTCTGACAAGCATAAATGTGTAATGACAAGCCCCAGCTTGTGTCTTGTCTGTGAAATGTCTTCTCTTTTTCATGCAATGTACTCTGGGAGCCGAACTCCTCACATTCCTTATAAATTATTGCATCTAATATGGATTCATGCAGAACACTTAGCAGGATATAGGCAGCAGGATGCCCATGAGTTCCTTATTGCAATATTAGATGTGCTGCATAGACACAGCAAAGATGATAGTGTTGGGCAGGAGGCCAATAACCCCAACTGCTGCAACTGCATCATAGACCAAATCTTTACAGGTGGCTTGCAGTCAGATGTCACATGTCAAGCTTGCCATAGTGTTTCTACCACAATAGACCCATGCTGGGACATCAGTTTGGACTTGCCTGGCTCTTGTGCCACATTCAGTTCCCAGAGTCCCGAGGGAGCTGACAGCACAGTGAGTAGGGATGACCACATACCAGGTATTCCCTCACTCACAGATTGCCTACAGTGGTTTACAAGGCCAGAGTACCTAGGAAGCAGTGCCAAAATCAAATGCAGTAATTGCCAAAGCTATCAGGAATCTACCAAACAACTCACAATGAAGAAATTACCTATTGTGGCCTGTTTTCATCTCAAACGATTTGAACATATAGGTAAACAGAGACGAAAGATTAATACTTTTATCTCTTTTCCCTTGAAGCTGGATATGACTCCATTTTTGGCCTCCACTAAGGAAAGCAGAATGAAAGAAGGCCAGCCACCAACAGATTGTACACCCAATGAGAATATGTATTCCTTGTTTGCAGTGATTAATCACCATGGAACTTTGGAAAGTGGACACTACACCAGCTTTATCCGGCAACAAAAGGACCAGTGGTTTAGCTGTGATGATGCCATCATCACCAAGGCTACTATTGAGGACGTACTCTGCAGTGAAGGGTATTTACTGTTCTATCACAAACAGGGTCTAGAGAAAGAATAGTCTTACAAGACACTTGCCAGAAAAAGAAAAAAAGAAATGAATATACAAGGATTCTAAAGTGACACACAAACCTACCTGGAATGGACAATGACAATACCCATACAACAACAAGCATCTCTTGAAGTTTGACAAAAACCTACCCTGGCATGTACAATGACAACTGCACCTATAAGACAAGTAGCACCTTGATATAAAGAACGTATTTTACCATGGCTTATGGGTCTGTAAGAGGGAAAAAAAAATACTAACTAGTGACTGTTCATCCTTAAGAAATGGGAGGAGGGATAAGAGGCTGAAAATGGTCACTTAAAGCATAATTAAATCAACAGAATGCTTTAGATGGGGAGAGTGGGAATGGAGATGTTCTGCCACTGCTGTATGTCATTTGTTTCTACAAAAGTGCCATGTGAAACCAGGGAGTATTTGTACATCAACAAAAAGCTTCACAATTGGTGTTCTAGCTGTGGCTGATTAGTCAAATGGTTTGCAAAAAAGAATATTGAAAAATAAAATTTAAAAAGTATTACAAGAAAATATTTAAAAAGAAGAAAACTTTTTTAATTTTAAAAGAAAATGTTTTTAAATGTTGAAAATTTTAAGTCAAATATTTTAAAAGAAAAGTTTTAAAATTTAAAANTGGTTCGTGGGATTGAGCCCCAAGTTGGACTCTGTGCTGACAGCACGGAGCCTGCTTGGTATTTTCTCTCTTCCTCTCTCTGCACCTCCCCCACTTGTTCTCTCTCTCTCTCACTCTCTCACTCTCTCTTTCTCTCTCAAAATAAATAAATATTTAAAAATTTGAAAAGGAAAAAATAGAGAAAANGAGGAGATAAGAAAAACAAAACAAAGGGCTTGTGAATATTTTTTTAGTATTATGTTGACACATAAATAGAATTTGAAAAAAATAATCTTAACCATCATTTTACATCCAATTGTGATTGCTGCAAGGCCTGAACTCTAGCCTGCCTTCCCTTTCAGATTCCACACCCCATCTGATTTTGAAAGAAGCAGAGCTGTTTCTTAGGAAAAATCAACTGCATCTGAGAAAGATGAATAGTAGGGACTCTCTCCCATTTAGAACTGCATTATTGATACAAATTCTTTGCTACTGAAAAGTAGTTCTTGACAGTTTAGTGGCTTAGGGATATTAGATCACAACTCCAGCTCTGGCTTTGATGTTCAAGCCCCATGGCCTGATTGAGGAGGTGACAGGGTCCCATATCTGAGAACATACCACCTTCTGCTCTCCCACTTCCCTTTCCATGGGGAAACAAGACCTTTAAATTTCTACAGTAGAGCTATGGGTTTGTACTTGACAGTCCTACTCATTCCTTATCCCCCCNCAGTAGAGCTATGGGTTTGTACTTGACAGTCCTCCTCATTCCTTATCCCCCCCCTTTTTTTTTCTCCTTTTCTTATTATTCATGCCTGGTTCCCTGAACCACTTACTTACCTACATTTTTGAATGCCAGCCTGTAGGGCTCCTTCTCTGTTTACCTGGTGGCTTCTATTCCTCCTTCAAAACTCAACTCACAGATGACTTCTCTGGATCCTTTTCTGAATGTTCTACAAAGATATAAATTGGAAAATTGTTCCTCACCCCTATATCCCTCTCACTGTGCCTCAAAGTAATTTGTCTGTACCTCAGTGATATTCTACTGTGAATCTACTGGAGCTTTGTGACTGTCTGCCTCTCTGTACTGAGCATTCTGTGAACAGGGGGCCAAGCCTTACTCATTTCTGTGTTAATAAATGTTTGTTGAATATGAGGAAGAGTTCAGTTATTTGCTCTATTCACCCTCTCAGTAATGTGATCTCACCCATCTTCTCCATCAAGCCCTCCTTAAGTGCCCTGTGCTGTAATGTAGTGTCATCAGGATTGTATCTTCCCTAAAGACAGTGGATGAAATGCTACTCAGCTGCAGGGGATGGCTTAATAAAGTAGGTGCTCAGTGAGGAAATAGCCAGGCTATTTATAATGTGGAGGGAGTACCAGGTACAATGCAAGAAAAGAGCACAAGCTTGAGAACTGATGATCATGACAGAATGGGTGGTGAGGGAGACCAGCAGCTGAAAGTGATATTGGGTTTGTGGCAACACTATCCCTCACCACACTGTTCCTGAGCTTCCCACAGTGTCTCTCACCTTACAGTTGTGTACCACACCTCTCCATGGTGTACTGCATAAGTTTACCTTCCCAGGAGACCATGTATCTCACCATTCCACACTGTTTTGTATTACATGGCACACCATAACTGTGACAGAGGAGTGATGTCCGGTGGCTGTGTTTAGTAGAGGAGCTGTAGGTTGTCTGCTTAGCACTCTAACCCTTCTCCCATTCCTTGTGGTTTCACTGGGGCTACCGATCACCTTGTCATGCTCCTCTCACACCTCCCCGTAGTGAACATGTTCCACAGCCTAGGCCAAATGAGAGTTCTAAATTCCTCCACTCCTCCACCCACACCCCTCCCACAAGAGCAATTCTGAGGATGACTATAGAACCTAAACAGGCCCAATCAGAGTCCATTGCTAAATTGGATATGTATAGACACTGGGAGAAAGAAGCTCCCTCTCCATGATGAAGTTTCTAGATTAGGATAACATTAATCTGAGAATCTTAGGGGTTGATATTCATATCATGAGGAGAAAAATAGAATTATAGAGGGAAGAAAGAACCTGAAGAGCATCATTTGAATTTTGTGGATCCATCTGTGCCTGAAGTCCCAAAGTTCCAGGCT
>NW_027526930.1:20646-29373 GCF_008692635.1 Crocuta crocuta
GTATTCCCAAAGTTCCCAGCTTTCTGCACCAATAAAATCCTTTGTCCTTCTTAAGCTCGTTTGAGTTGAGATCCTGTCACTTGTAGCCAAGTGCTTTGAACACATTAGACATACTATATGGTTAGTGGGAGGCATCCTGTTTCTAGGACCCCAAAGGGAGAGAAAGAAGAGAATGGTGACCTCAAATGAATTTTGTCATATAAGATTGAGAAACCAGAGTGAGTCCCTGCATGTCTTTAGCTCAGCTACTGACCTGTTCTAGGCTTCAAATTTTACTCACAGCAATGATGTAGCTATTCCCAATTAAAGAGAGAATAAGGCAATAATGTTTCATGGGTTCCGTGAATAGATAGGCCAGGTACTATGGTAACTGCTTTACCTCTATTATCTGAGTTTACAAAGCAATCCTGGAAGACAATCATTACTGAACATATTTCACAGACTGGGAAAGTGAGACTCGGAATGGAAAAGTGGTTTGCTTAAGTTCAATTTACTGTTTTAAGTAGTTGGGTCAATATACAAACCCAGGTCCCCAAAACTTGTGGATATCCATTACAATTCAGTACATAAAACTCAAAGATTTTTGTTTATTTTGCTTTTCCTGATGTTGCTATGGAAGACACAATAGACCAAAATGGTGCAGAAGGCAGACAGCTTTTGACAAACCTAGATGATAAACCCGGAGAGTAATCTATCAATTGATAATAACAAAACTGCCCATGTTACAGGTGAATATGTCTCTATGGCAATGGCTGATTAGGAGAGTCAGATAAGGCTAAATGACTTTCTTAAGGATACACAGGATGGAGGAGGCCAAAATCCTACTCCATTACTAGATATATAGCTTCACCCAATGCCATATGCTTGACTGAGTTCCAAGACCTGGCTGTATAATCTAACCTTTTTATTGTCTGTGAAACCATCAGCTCTATATTTACACAAGTTTTCCTTTCTAGCTTCAGTACCGTGACCAGTACTTTGTATGCCACTTTCATCACTCACCTTCCCCATGGTCTTTCCAGGGGGCCCACAATACTAGCCCCTCAACCATAGATCCTTCCCACCTACCTGTGGTGGAGGGGCTTGCCTATTAGGATTTGGGTCCTAGATGGTCCAGTACTAATTTTTAATGTCCAATTATATTGTTTCCACACTATTTTCATTTCCTTATCTTGATTCATTCCAAACACACAATTGTATCTACTCTGGGCCAGGGTTGGAAATACATGTCTGTAAATCCCTTAGGCCAATCACACTATATGCTAGGTTCTTAATATGCTGGCTGAATGAATGCATGAATGAATAAACAAAATGAATTCCATCCTACACTTAGCTTTGGTAGTTGACTTTATATCCTATTTTTCTGAGGTTAAAATACTTATAAGAGTGCCTGATTTATCTATACCACCCACATCAACACACTTCTATTTCCATCTATCCTCCACACCTTCCCTTTAGTTTTAGAGGAAAAGGAATCCTGTTTTCTTTTGGATGCTGCACCACTATCCTCCTCTGACTCATTCTTGACTGCCAAGAGACCTTACTCCCACACTCTTCCCTCTATGCCAGCAACTGTCATGCTTTTTTCTAGACATAATATTCAGAAAATAGACATCCCAGATTTTCTACGATGGTTCTTTAAAAACTTCTCCTCATTATCCCTATAATACATAAGAAGTGTTCCTCAATTCCCAGTGCTTCCTCCTGGAGTATATATTGTCACCAGGAGAAACAAAAAAGGGTGTAAGGTCCTGATTTGAGGTTTGTGTTTAAAACAAAAATTCACAAACTTCACATGATGCTGCTGTACCTGGTATTATTTCTCTTTTTCCTTTCACTTCCAAGCTATTCTACATGTGTTTATCTTACATCATTGCCACATACTCACCTCCTACATCACTTTTAGTTCCCCAAATAGCTTCTGCCTATACTACACTTAAAACTACTCTTGCTTAAGTACAAAATGACTTATTTTTTCAAAGTTCTTTATTTTGCTATTTTATACCATTTGTTAAAGAAATATATGATAATCAAAGACAGTGGGACAACAGACACAGAATATTTGATGTTAAAAATTTCCTCATGGGGTGACTGGGTGATTCAGTCAGTTAAGCATCTGACTTCAGCTCAGGTCATAATCTCACAGTTTGTGAGTTTGAGCCCTGCATTGGGCTTTGTACTGACAGTGCAGCACATGCAAAAATNCATATACTAATCACATTTTGGTTGCCTGTGGGCCCTGTTCTGATGCCAGCCAGTACCCCCTCAGGACAAAGAGCACTCTTGGGCCGGTTCCTCCATTTGCAACAAGCTTTGCACAGATTGTGGGCTATGGCTTACTCAAAAAATGAGTCAGACCACAATGCTGTCCCTCTGGTCTGCTGACGACTTCTGGTCTGCTGGTGATTCTTTCTGAATCATTTTACAATACAGATATGGACTTACTTTAAAATTTCCAAGAATTAGAGTCTTTCAAGGAAGTCTATAGCATGTGTGTTCCTACTATCATGGCCTACCATCTCTACTTCTCTGAGATGCAGAAGATGTGATGAGGTAGGCCTAGGCAAGAGGAGAAGATAACTTTGAGACATCAGACAGACTTAAACTGAAATCCTATCCCAGAGCTACCACTTACTAACAGGTGACACTTGGCCAATAACAGAACCTTGTCCACAGCCCTCCCTGGGCTGTTGGGAGGGCTAAATGCAATGTTGTCTACAAGGTATTTAGTATAAAGCAGGGTACACAGTTGTAACTAAAATAAAAGTATTTTTTTGCCCCAAATACTCCCTTTGTTCCCCAGGTATTTTTAGAAAATGGTAACTGTTATCTCTCTGGAAGTCTATTTTCATGCAGATAACAAGGGCATAATCGCCTAAGTAGACAAACTTCTTTATATAAATCCTCATTGGCCAGATCTCTCCTTACCTCATTGAGTTTTTCTTCTATAGGCACACCAGTGGGGTCTTTCTTATTGTCAGCTCTACGTTACAAAGAATATAAGAGTTCAGATGTCTTTCCCATCACATAATAATTAAGAAGGAGAACTGGGGCACAGAGTACTGAGTCCAGGCCTTTAACCAGAAACTCATTTGATTGCTCTACTCCTACTGGAACAAGAGCCAGGTAATACTCTGAATCCATGAAGTTTATAGATTTCTAGAACCTGAGAGTTGGAAGGATCCCTAGAGAGCCTTTACCCTTCAGTTTTCTCACTGTTTTAAGGATACACTGTCTCAGAAAGAGATGGAATGACTTGCTTCAAGAGAAGGTCATGTAGGGAATCAGTGTCAGAGCCAGGAGCAAAAGTGAGGTCCCAGAATATTCTTATTCCATGCCAGGCTTTCTGACTGCCAAGTTTCTCTGTAAATATTCTATCTCCATCGCTATCATATATCTGAGTCTACATTCTCCTAGGCTGGGTTAGGTCTCTAAAGACAACAATGCCCAGAGATCAGTAAATAGATGTCTCTAGCTGTTGCCAACAGAATTCTTTTCAAAGACAAAAGCATAACAAGGGCATTGGAAGCCTACCCATAAGTCTGCCCTCAGGAAAGCAGCAGGCAGCAGAGAAATTATGACTGAACCTGGCATGAGTGGAGCTATATGGTTGGTATTGGGCGAATAACCTGACATAAAGGGCAAAATCCAGCCCTGGAGAGGTTGCTGGAATAGGGGCAAGTTGAGTAAATCTTGATAATTGTCTTCTTGGAACATGAGAAATCTGTTTTTATTAACCTGGATGGGTCTTGGTTCTTTTTCAATGAAGAGATACAGCTTTTTGGGAAGATGCTCATCTTACATGGCTCTTCTAATGCTAGTAATCTAGAGAAACCCTCCAGTTCATCCCCACACTGCAGACCCAGCCTTCAAAGAATGATATTTAGTGCCCAAGCCTTGATCACCCTCACCACAGTAAAGAATTGCATCAGTTTCTGAATCAAGCAAAGAAATTTCTTTGTGGAAGAGGGACATTTTGCTGAAAAAAATGAGGATAAAAGCCCTCATACATCTCACCTGTATGTTTACCATCTCACTATTATTACCAAAGCTTCCTGGTCCTCATAATATGGGGCATATTATAATTTCCTGGGAGCCCAAAGAAGTGACCTTATGCAAGTTACACATCATTTTTGACTCACTTTGCCCAAGTAAGGAAAGAGGTGGTTTGTTTGGATTGTCCCCAGAGTTCCTTACAATTTTTAAAACTCTATGAGCTATTAGCAATTCTTACCTGTAAATTCATGGCAACTTAAGAAGAATCCTAAGAAAAAATAAAATGTGACGTGATCATATTTTAAAAATAACAAAAATTGTCTTGTATTTTAATGGATGTATAATATTTCTGCCCTTGATAATTTTAACCAGTTCCCTTATGATAAATATTGCAGATATTTCCATTGTAACCAATGCTACAAAGAATACACTTGTACAACATCATTTCACACATCCATATGTCTATCTGTGGAACAAACACCTGATAATTTATTCAAAATCTCTGTTCCCTTTGTGTTTACTGGATAGTAAGCTGCGAATTGACTGAGACAAACCTGCTCTCTACCATCGTGGATATCTCAGTTCGACAAGGGAGACAGATATGTCACCAGACAGATATAGCCAGGAAAGGACAAGAATAGTATGGACAAAGATAGTGTATATCAGGGGAGAGACACTAACCACAAAATTTAGTGTAATGCTACATAAATCACTTCATTTCTGATGTGATATCAGGCACTTCTTCTCTCTGGGTCACCCTTATTCCTCTGTTCCTGGTGCCTGGCATATAGTCTGACTTAATAGGAAGCTCAATTGAGCATTTTGGGAAGGAGTGACTATGCCTTCAGTTCCCAGCACCGAGATTAGATTCTGGTCCCAAAATCTCTCCTGACTTGCTATGTGAATGCGGCAAAATCACAGAAATGTGGGCCCTTTCTGGGCCTTTCTTCCCTCATTAGTTACATGGAAGGTGCCATAGCCATAAAAGAGTAGCTTAGTCGTTAACACCACAGGCTCTTGATTCACACCTGGGTTTTTATCCTGATTATCCATCACTGGCTGTGTGACATTCAACAGGTTACATAAACACACTCTGCCTTGAATTTTTTGTTTCTAAAATGAGGCTGACATGGGGCGCCTGGGTGGCTCAGTCGGTTAAGCGTCCGACTTCGGCTCAGGTCATGATCTCACAGTTCATGGGTTCAAGCCCTGCGTCCGGCTCTGTGCTGACAGCTAGCTCAGAGCCTGGAGAGCCTGGAGAGCCTGGCTCAGATTCTGTATCGGCCTCTCTCTCTGACCCTCCCCTGTTAACGCTGTCTCTCTCTCTCTCTCTCTCTCTCTCTCAGAAATAAATAAAACATTAACAATTTTTCAAAGTGAAAAAAAAAATTTTTAAGTGAGGCTGACAACCATAGTAGCACTTAACTTTTAGAGTTGTGGCGAGAATTCAATAAATAATACTAAGTGCTCAGAACAGAGCCTGCTACATAGTAAAGGCTAAACATATGTAAGCTCTGTTCTTTCAAAACATAAGCTTATTTTTATCTTTGTATATGTTACTCTACCTGGTGCAGTCTTCCCCCATATTTTGCCTTTTTTTCATTCATATTTCTGCTCAAATATCACCCAGAGAGGCCTTCCCTAAGCAGCCTCTAAGGTAGCAACACCATTTCAATCTATTTTCCTTTTCCTGACGTTTTTTGTATTCTTCTTTTCTTTATTATCCACTTCATAATATATATTTATGCCACGTCTTCTTCAATAAAATCAAAGTGGCCCAAGGGACAGGAGGTTTTCTTTTTGCTTACTGCCATATCCTTGGAGCCTATAAGAAAGCCTGGCATGTATCAAGCCTTCAAAACCATCTGTTGACTAAATGAAAAAGTACCTCAAAAAAAGTAGTTAATATTATCTTCCCCATTTTAAAAGCGAGATGAAGTTATTTACTCAATTTCACAAGCTAATAGATAATGGAGCCATATTCACAAGAGCCCACTCTAAAGCCAGAATTTGTTTTTGCACATGATGTAAATGTTAGATGTAAATGGTCCTCAAAAATTGTAGCTAAAAGTTGAAATTGCAAAACCCACACATTTCACATATAGACAGTCATGTTCTGTTATGTTAGTGGATCAAATAAGTAAAATTTACAGTAATCAATCATTAACAAATTAAACAATCATGTATGAGATACAATAGTGCATTTGAAATAGAAAATTCAAAAATAATTTAGCTGAATGTTCAAAAAAGGACTAAAAATTCTCAGAAAATATCAGAATTTTAAAAAATATCTACTCTATTACAATAAATAATATTTTTAGCCATGAAATNAAAATAAACTTTTGGGTGACAAATTTTCTTAGAGTGCTAATCTTGGAAACAACCATAGGAGACATAGAAGCACAATTTAGTAAATAATGATACACATGTATGTTATTACTTTAACACAAGATATGAAAAATAGATGTTTACTTTCAATGCCGTATTATTCTGTGTTTTTTTCTGTTTCATAAATGCCATTGATTAAACAAAACAATAATAGGATTAGTTAGCAATGACAAGTAGTAGTAACTAATACTAAGACAAGTTACATAATATTATATGTGTAAAAATACAATGATACCTTTATAATACTTCTTTCCTCAGATGTAGGAATTTATTTTAACTTTTAAAAAAGCTTTATTGGATTTTTAAATTTTGTTCATTACATCATTTATTCTTAACATGCACAAGTGTTAGATTTTGTTAAAAGAGAATGCAAATAAAGCTGGACTAATTATACAGATACTACCTAAATTTAGTGAAAACAATTGACTTGCTTCATTCTGTCCTTTACTATGGTAGAGTATTTTCTTTCAGTTTCCTTTTCTATTGATTTTCCCTAAAATGCCTGAATCCTTTAGAACATCCTTTTTTTCTTTCTCTTTTATGTAGTGGTTAAGCAACATACTAACAAACTTAAAATTTTACTTTGACTTGCAACTCTGCTCTTATCAAGTCCCCGTTAAAGTGATCCTAGTGTCAACCTAGTGTGATAACATCAATATCTTCTCAACAAAACCATTTATTTCTTAAAGTTTTTTTCATTTATTTCTGAGAGAGAGAGAGAGAGACAGCGTGAGCAGGGGAGAGTCAGAGAGAAAGGGAGATACACAAACTGAAGCAGGATCCAGGCTCTGAGCTAGCTGTCAGCACAGAGCCTGATGCGGGACTCGAACCCATGAACCTTGAGATCATAACCTGAGCCGAAGTCGGACGCTTAACCGACTGAGGCACCCAGGTGCTCCTCAACAAAACCATTTAAACAATAATTTTACTTACTATTAAAAGCAGATTTTTGATTTGTAGAATCGGTTTCTGTACCCCATAAGGTCCATCCACTTTCTATTTTAGGTTTGTTTTGTCTGTCGATCATCACAGAATAAGTTCATCCTACAGACTGCCCATGTCTAAAATGTCCAGAATTTCCAAACATTCTGAAGTGCATTAAATGTCATTGTATGTAAAATTACTTTATCTCAGGAAAGATGTTTTAAAGCTCAGAAAAAATTTGAAGTTTCTTGAACTGAAGTTGGATTCCATAGAAAGTACATTTTTAGTAAAGAAATAAAAAATGTTCTGTTAAACTTGGCTGCCCTTTGATGTTGACTTTTTTCTTCTTCTTGACTTGTTAAGCAGTATTATTTATTTTAAAAAATGAGTCATTTTTATAGTTACATGAGATTTTGTTGAGAAATACACATAACCTTTAACAAATAAGGTGCAATCAGTCAGTACATTTCTAAGCCCCTTATGACATCTTCAAACATTTTTGGAGAAACAGCATATAAATTTCTGCTTTATTGTAATCCTTTCTCCATTCTCATCTTCAAACTACTTCCAAATATAAGAATACATTTGCCTTGTTCCAGACTTTAAAAATATTATTTTCTCAACATGTGGATGTGGAGAAACGGGCAGCCTCCAATACTGTTGGTGGGAATGTAAACTGGTGCAGCCCCTCTGGAAAACAGTGTAGAGGTTCCTCAAAAAATTAACACTAGAACTCCCCTATGACCCAGAAATAGCACTGCTAGGAATTTACCCAAGGGATACAGGAGTACTGATGCATAGGGGCACATGGACTCTAATGTTCATAGCAGCACTCTCAACAATAGCCAAAACATAGAAAGAGCCTAAGTGCCCATCAACGGACGAGTGGATCAAGAAGATGTGGTTTATCTATACAATAGAATGCTACATGGCAATGAGAAAAAATGAAATCTGGCCATGTGTAGCAATGTGGATGGAACTTGAGGGTGTTATGCTGAGCGAAATAAGTCAGGCAGAAAAGGACAGATACCATATGTTTGCACGTAGAGGTGGATTAGGAGGAACTTAACGGAAGACCATGGGGGAGAAGAAGGGGAAAAATAGTTGAGGAGAGGGAGGGAGGCAAACCATGAGAGACTCTTTAATGCTGAGAACAAACTGAGGGCAGATAGGGGTAGGGGAGAGGTGAAGGGAGGTAATGGGCATGGTGGAGGGCACTTGGGATGAGCACTGGGTGTTATATGGAAACCAACTTGACAATAAACTATTTTTAAAAAGTGTTATGAAAATAAATAAATAAAATAAAATAAAATAAAAACAATGGTGATAGAAGAAAAAAATAAAAACATTACTTTATGGGCAGGTCGACATTTTAGCATCTTTCCTATGGTTGACATCAATGACAGTCATCTTAAACCA
>NW_027526930.1:29754-41300 GCF_008692635.1 Crocuta crocuta
ATGATTTGAGAAAATTAAAAAGTGTCCACAAATTTCATTATTTAATCTTTAAAATTGCATATAAACAAATAACACTATTCTATTATCAGTGTTGTGGACAAATTGTGCAGAACATTTAGTAAGTAAGATCATTTTACTTTCTTTGGAAAGTAGATAGTAGACTGAATAGAAATGACAAATTTTACATTTTCTCTGTCTTTGTAATATGCAGATATATAAGCAAAATCTAGTGTGTATTTAGATAAGATATAAACAATAATTGGACATGATTTTAGTAAAGTCTTTATAGGATTCAAGGAGACTATGTGAAACTCCATTGTTCAAATCAAATAAGAGCTAGGGGGATATTTTGTAAGCTGTTGCTGTGAATTGAGACATTACTTCATATACTGTAGAAAGTACGATGACTGGTATGAACTAATAGAATTAGCTCTCCAATGGGGCGCCTGGGTGGCTTAGTCGGTTAAGCGTCCGACTTTCGCTTAGGTCATGATCTCGCGGTTCGTGGGTTCGGGCCCCACGTCGGGCTCTGTGCTGACTGACAGCTCGGAGCCTGGAGCCTGTTTCAGTCTGTGACTCCCTCTCTCTCTGACCCTCCCCTGCTCACGCTGTCTCTCTCTCTCTCTCCTAGAAATAAATAAAACATTAAAGAAAGAAAAAAAAAAGAATTGGCTCTCCACTATAAGGACTCAACACATCTGTGATTGAACTCCTCTTTTGTTCATCTGCCTTTTCATAACAACTTATGAATCTGAATATAAAACATTACTCAGTTTTATAGAGAAATCATGGAAAGGAAACAATAGTGTGTATTGGTACAGAATAGTATGCCCAAGCTAGCTCAGCAACCTCTGTTTACAGGTGGACATTTGGTGTCTTTTGGGGCAGTCATTATATTGAATAATTGACATGAAATATTGTATTAATATTGTGTACACACACACAAATATATACAATATCAAATGGTATCAAATGGTGACCACAATAAGTAGAATAATGATTTATCACCACAAAGTTGTTATAGTATTCTTGATTATATTTTGGAGAGTATTTTAATTGCTTTAAAATCCCCTTGTCCACCATAACTTACACAAAATTCCTTTCTCCATTTTGTATAGTATGATCTATTTTAGTCATTTGTTTCTCTAATCCAATTGTGTATGTTCTTCAATCTGTTCATTAAAATAAAATAAAAGTCCTTATTTCGGTTATGCTGACATTGATATTGTAATCATTCTCATTTTCAGTATCTGCATTGATAGACAACAGGATCCTAGTATCACAATGGTGAAAGTTAAACCTGCATTTTTTCAAACAAATAACAGCATTTGATGCACACACAACAGATTAACACTCATGATTTAAAAACGCATAAGTTGCACATTTCCTTTATGATAGCTACCATTTCCTTCTTTGTGTCACACAATCAAGCTGCAAAGAATACACTTGGACAACATCATTTCACACATCTGTGTATCTGCCAGTGGGACAAATGCCTGGAAAGTTGTTCAATAGCCATTCCTGAGTGCCAGGCTAGAGACTCAACACTAAGGATTACAACATGCTTAAGTTGCACTCTCAAGTCGCATCACACAAGGTGATACAAAATGCACGAACCACTACTGTGAACCCCAGATTATGGTTGTCAATATCAACAGTCGGGGGCAAAACAGCCACAGCAACTGAGGAAGCCTGTAATCCACGGGTTGTCCATTTGACACTAAAAGCACTGTTGCTTTCAGCCCCAGTTGTGGAGGCCACCATATGAGTTCTGTACTTTCCCTCCAACCTTCTCCACCCATGTGTAAAAACCAGGACTTTTGATGTCCCAGAGAGGTTTCCCAGGGCACAGGGCTTTTAGCACTAAAATTGGGATATTCCTGAGCCAACCGGTCAGTTGGTCACCCTTCCACTGTTTCTCAGCAGGCTCTTTCTTTTGCTCTTTTTAAGTAAGCTCTACAACCACCATGGGGCTTGAACTCACGACCCGGAAATCAAGATTTGTATGCTCTGTGACTGAGTCAACCAGGTGCCCTTACCCTTCCACCGTTTCAACCGGAAAAGCTTTATAAAATTTTACTTAAAATATGAAATGTGGAAGGAACACCATCTGAAATAATTTACCAAACGTTATTGTCTGTGCCTGAGAGAATGGGGTTAATGAGAAGATACACAGATGAAAATGTTTTGGAATTTGAAAGGATGTTACCAGTGTAAAGCTAAGGAGAAAGTCTGGGATTTTAGCCGACCTGTCATATAATTTCCCAAATGTTTTACTTTGGTGGTAAGTCATCATGTTCAATGATCTCTGTCTAGTCCCCAGAAACATTAAAGTAAATATTCAAAAGTCTTTTCACAATAAACTTTATGTTTACCACCTTACTCCAAATAACCAGCAGAGAGAATTAACATTCTAAGAAACTAGACATTGAAATAATGAAAATAGGAAGAATATGTGGACCTTGACGGGCTCCCTATAGTGACAGAGCTGCAAAAGACTTTAGAAATCATATCAAGCAATGTCTATGCACTTTAATAGAAGTGGGCTGTCAAGCCACAAGTTCTATTGTGTTAGTTTCATCATAGTTTTCACTTCATAGTTTTTTCATTTAAATGACTGTAACTGTTTGTAAGTTATTTTGAATATCATCTTTGCATGTATGTGGTCTCAAGATTTCTTTCCCATGCAGGCTCTCACTTAGAGGTGGAAGGGGTTCTGAAAATCAGGATAGGGCCTCTTTGGCTCTCAGCTGCTTCCCTGATTTTTTAAATTAGGATTTATCCTATTGCAGCTCCATTTTTAATGATCTTGAATGCCCGGGAGCAGGGGTTAGCCCACTCTGTATGAGCTGGGTGGTGAAAAGGGCAAGTGACTCCAGCATCAAGTGGTGACCCTAGACCACTTAGGTGGTCTTTTCCTCTCCTCCTGCCAGCCCTCATCTCACAGTGTGCCAGTGATTAAGACTTGGGGCTCCTTCCATCTGCCATCAGAAACAATCAGACCAATGGAGAGCAAATTCTCTGGATTTTCAGGGACAGGTCTGATTACATCTAATTTTGTCATCTCGAAGACCACAGTCTGATTAGTGTGTGGGCAAGTGCGATTCAATTTTTGTACCTTTATGAAGATTCATATGCCTACGTTCATAAATCAAAGTCAAGTCAAAAAAATCAGGACATAAAATCCTATTTATGGTATGATCTTAGTCCTCTAAAACATGCATATGCACAGACCATAAGAGGGGAGCAAATATATTGCAATACGAACAATGGAGATTTATGATGATGAGATAACATTGGACTTTCTTTCCTCCTTTGTTGTTTCCACAAATTGTTGTCTTGTGTCTATGTCATATGTTTAATAAAAGAGGAGAAAATAATAACACACTTTTTCATAGCACATTTTTCTATTTTTTTGTTTATAAAATATAGATTCTGTAGAATGAGACAGCTTCTCACCTCCCCTTTCCAGCTAGGAACCATCCAATCTACACACACACACACACACACACACACACACACACCCCTTCACATACATACTAATTGGGAAACTTGTCTCAATACCGCGTTCTACCATTGGCACGGCGATGAACAGAGTATGGTATTTGGTGGACAACTATGGAAATATTGCCACCCCTTGTCCCAGGGTAATGGATCCCCAGAGACAAAGGATCCCCTAGGCAGAAGTTCCTAAAGAGTGCAAGATTCCCTTGCTATATTGCTGTTGCATTGCAGGTGGCTTTGACTTTGGTTAAGAGCTGTGCCCTTGGTTCTGACCCGTAAAAACTTCTCTGCACCTCAATTATTTTCTCTACCAACCTTACATATGAGAGAATAATTCCTGTCACCTGGTTTCTCTTAACTAAGAAAAATTCAAGCACACCACCTTCAACATTCTTTTGGTTACAATTTGTTTACTGTTTTATTTATTTTTGAGAAAGAGAGAGAGAGAGAGAGAGAGAGAGAGAGAGAAGTAGAGTGTGAGTGGGGGAGGGGCAGGAGGAGAGGGAGACACAGAATCCAAAGCAGGCTCCAGGCTGTGAGCTGTCAGCGCAGAGCCTGATGTGGGGCTCAAGCTCACGGGCCCTGAGATCATGACCTGAGCTAAAGTGAGACGCTCAATGGACTGAGTCAGCCAGGTGTCCCGTCCACCCTCAACATTCTTACCAGAGGTGCATATTACTACATACAAAGTTTCTTTACATGCCCTTCAATAAGAACAAGAAAAAAGTGATTTCTCTAAAATAAAATGTATTTAAAAGACCAGGAAGAAATCCCCTCCTTTCAAACTCCTTTCTTTGAGTAAATAAGCATTGTTTAAAATTGCAGGGCTATTTCCAGCACCATTTGTTTAAGGGTGGCTTCTATCTGCCGGAATCTGCAATTGGCACACAGTCTATAAATATGTGACTGATATTTCACAGGCATTTTTCATATTTCACTTTCTTCTGTTCCCTTAAATATGACTATCTTTTAGTTTTTCTGTCCCTCATCTCTTACCCGCCCCCTACACGCACATTACCCTCAGTAATCCCAGCGTTTCATTTTTTTATTTTTAACTTTTTTATTATGGAAAATTTCAAACACATAAACTCAGAAAGAATAGTACCATGCACTCTGTGTACCCATTAAGTTCAAGAGTCATCAACTTCAACGGTCATTAACATTCTTCAATTTTTGTTTCATCTATCCCCCATCATACTTTTAAAGAAGTGAAGCAAAATGTGGACATCAACTCGTCTCATCCAGAATACACTTTAATAGGTAAGGACCCATTGTAACAGAACCATGGCACAATATCGTACATACCCAAGAAAATGAACAAGACTGACTTAGCATCATCTACTACACAATAATAACTTTTACATTTCCCCAGTTGCCTCATCAGACCTGTATTTATACATAATTTGTGTATTTGTGCAGTTTGTTTGCTCAAATTAGGATCTGAAAAGTCCCACACATTGCATATGTTTGATACGTGGCTTAGTCTTTTAATGTTTCACATTTCCCCCTCATCTTTTCCATGCCATTTATTTGCTGAAGAAAATATAATCTGCTCACTTTCTTGCCAGCACTGGAGAAACAAAAGGGTCCTGGTTTAGAAGCCTCTCTGGGGCCTAATGACAGTCATGGATTTTCTGGTCCTTGGACCAGAGGGTTGCGTCTGGGCATGTTTTGGGTCATTCTTTTCTTCATTTCTCTATTTAAAAAGTTGCTTTAATGTGCTTAATATGTATAACTTTCATAGTGGAAACAGAGAGATGTACATAGAAAAAAAGGACCCTTAGTCAGACCACATGCTCTGGTTTTTATAGTCATTGTGGAAGGGTTACATATTCCACATTCCATTCATAAGAATTAGGGCTCATCTTCCCACCCTCCCCACCCCCCCATCAATTTTTGACCCACAAACATACACATCAGTCCGGGGAACTGTCTCAGTCAGTTACTTTCCATCCTTACAACTAGCACACTGGAAGAACGGTGGTAAATCTTGGCAGGATCCCTTGGAGAGGTTGCTCTCCTCTACCCAAAAGGGACGATTCTTAAGCGTATCCCTGCATATTCCCAGGAAATAAAGGCCCCTGGGCCCACTCCATTCAGATCTTACTAGGTTCTCCAAGGAAGAGTAGTAGAAATTGGAGACTGGTGTATCAGCTACTATGTTCACCTCTGGGTGAATTACCATTTCCTATTGTTTCATATTCAAGAAAGGAGCAGGCCCACCTTGACACTTCTCATCTAAGTGAGGTGACAGAGACTAGGAGTAGTGCGCATGATGGTCCCACCATCTCTCTCTCTCTCTCTCTCTCTCTCTCTCTCGATGAATATATTCCAGGAGCAAAATTGTATAATGGGAATACTAGTTTGAAATAATAAATTTAAGTATTTGTCAGTATTTTTGCGATAAATCTTTCACCTTCCAATAGTAATAGCCTGGGGTGGGGGGAAAGTGTGTATGTCCCCTTGAGAAGAAGGATGGCATAATATAGGAGAATTTGGTCACTGACTCTTAGAAAGAAGTAAAAGAAAGTGTTTCTTTCTCAGAAGTGAGGGAAAGAGAGGCGAGTGAAGGAGCGAGGAAAGTAGGGATGAAGGGAGAGAGAAAGAGAGAGATAATATTAATTAGATGTGTGTGTCCTGATGTCATCTTCTGAAAAATCCTATAAGTGGTGGTCTTAAATCGATGAAAAAGCTGGATATAGAGGCAGTATGTGCCAACAACACTGGAGCCAGTATGACTGTTGGAAGACAAGAGATTTATTGTAGCCCGTGAAGACACTTCACTCAGAGTGGATATGGAGACATCAGACCCATGTGTACACCCCTAAAACTTCCTCAGCTTCCATTTGCTTCATAAGGGATCAAGACCATTTCACCAGCCTTCTGGAAGGGTACGGAAGGCAGCTGAACATTGTTGAGTGCATCAGAGTCACTCTAACTGAGGTGAAGGGACCATGGAGCGCATTGGTCTACAAAGTGGGGTGTGTACACAGATGAGGTGGGTAAGAAGAGCATTGAGGTACAGGAAGGAAACACTAGAAATTCTAAGCATATTTATTTTTTATCACATCCTTTTAAATTTCTATTTTAGTGTATGTTTTATGATGAGCATTGCATACTAATACAGTGTCACTAGTATATAATCTGTAAGTTAATAAATACACATAAATTGGAGACATGTGCTCAAAATCTTTTGTTACCAGTGCATGTGTTAGATTCTCAGGACGGCTGTAACAAACTACCACAAACTGAGAAGTTGAGAGCAATGAAAATGTATTCTCTCACAGTTCTGGAGGTACAAGGCTTTAGTTAGCAGGGCCATGCCCCCTCTGAAGCGTCTGAGGAAGTATCCTTCCTTGCCTCTTCCTAGCCTCTGAAGGGTTGCGGCAATCCTGGCTTTTCCTTGGCTTCTAGATCCATCACTCCAGTCTCTGCCTCCATTTTTTTTTTCATGGTGTGCTCCTCCGTGTGAGTCTGTGTCTCTGTATCCTCTATTTTTTTTTTTTTTAATGAAGTGATATTGGATTTAGGGTCCATCCTAATCCAGTATGGCCTCAGCTTAACCAATTACATCGGCAAAGACCCTGTTCCCAAATAAAGTCACAATTTGAGGTAGACATGAATCTTGGGGGCATGCTAGTCAACCTAGTACACAGTGTGTAATGAAAAATGACCAGAGAGCATTGCTGTAGTGAATGTCACACCGGGCACCCACATTGCTGTCAACTTTGAGTTGCAACCAAATCTCAAGGGGATCCTTAAGTCTGGCAAGAGGAAAGTCCAGTAAGGAAGCAGTATTGAGGTTACATCGCCACACAAACAGAATCCAAAGAATAGCACTGTCAGACTGAGAGCGCCTCTGTACTGCCACCATATCACTTTAGCCACACTCTATCCTCCAATCCCCAGATATCATTTTATAGAGGAAAAGGAGAAGTAAGTAGAAGTTAGAATTGACTCAATAATTGCTTGACATGAAGAAGCCAAGCTGAAAGAGTCCTGAAGAATCTTTAATCATGAAATGTAAGTGGTCTACCTGTCCACCTTTGGCACCCATTGGAGTGTGTACTGGAAAAGCAGGATTAGTTATGGACAACAAGTAAGTCACTTTGTCTTTGCACAACAGAGCTTACTGTATTACATTTTGAGACTCTGTTAACAGACGGTCTGGGTAAATGTGCCTCCCTGTCAATTTATGGTATCTATATCTATCTAGTGGTTTCAGACTTCACCTAAAGCTGGCATATCCCATATTCACATTTTGAAACAACTCACAGATAATGGGGGCAGTGCCATTTAATATTTAAGAGCAAAGTGCATATTTTGGACTTGGAGAGACCTGGTTTCAAATCTTCATTCTGCCATTTAGTACAAACCTTGCATGGCCCTGTATAAGCTGCCTAACGTCTCTGAACCCCAGACATCTCATTTAGAAAGTGGAGGACTATCAACCCTATCACACGGTGCTGTGGTGAGGGTGAAGTGATATAACAGAGGTAATATAAATGCATGCCCAGAATACAATAGGTGCTCAATTTACAGGAGCTGTAACTATGAATTACATTCTTTCTTCGTTCAGAAATCTGCCCCCAGGATAGGAGGAAAATCCTGTGCCATCTTCAGAGCATCCTAACAACTTTTCTGGCTTTGCTATTGCACAATTTACGTCTAGCTTAAGGATTCATTACACATGCCCTCGTGAGCTTCAGTGGTCTTCATATTTTAAAGTAATTCCGTGTCCTTTATTTAAAGATGAGTGAGATAATATTCTACTGTCAGCTGATTTCTTTGTGGGAGTGCCTCACTAACTTGAAAGTGTTTATCATCACTATTATTGACATCTTTTCCACTAGAATCTCAAAAATATTCCTTCCCTCATACACCTAATATTTTTTGACTGTTTAATATGTATGAGGTGCCATTCCAGACACCTGGGATATATCAGCAAATGGAGCAAACACACAAACAAAATCCTGATCCCACGGAGCTTGCATTCTAGTAAAATGATGATGAGAAAATTGACCTTTGCACTAAACCCCTGGCCATAGACACTACTGCAATTTCCAGAGAAATCAGACAGGACAGAGATGCCTTTTTTCCACCTTGGTGGGAATGTGACCAGCCTCATAAGTACACTTTGCTATCTATTATTATGTTTAGCAATCATAAGAATCATAGTATCTGCTTAGTCCCTCCTTGCACTATACAAAGCAATTGTGCACCCTGTACCTCATTTAATTTTCCTAGCCATCTTGTTAAGTAGGTATTATGATTGTTAACAGCCACTTTACTGTTGAGGTTGCTGAGACTCAAAGAAATGAAAGTCTTTGTCCACTGTCACACAGCCCAGCGAGAGTGAGGAAGTCAACCCGTCTGATTCCAACTCTTATTCTTTCTCCAGGGCTGTATGTGGTACAAGCAGCCCCAACCCCTGAAGATTGAGAAAACGGATGATCATACACCAGGATATTGCAGGGCAGGGTGTGTGTGTGTGTGTGTGTGTGTGTGTGTGTGTGTGTGAGGGGGGGGCTTTCACCGAAAGAGAGAATGCTTATCAAAGAATGAAAGGCACTTGCCTCAGTGCAATGAGTGATGTTTCCACAGCCCTGGGGGCTCCCATCCATAGCCAAGGAGTTAGTACATGCCTGATAGTCTGCTGGTTGACTCCACCATTCCAAAGACAAATGGCCCACATCTTCCCTTCCCAAACATCGCAAAGTCTGACCCACCCAAGTCTTACTTGAGCTGTGCAGAGACCTCACTGACAACTAGGTCCACACTCATGATCATGTGGGACAGGGAAAGATAGTAATTTCCTGTTCATATCCTTATTAAGAGATAAGTATCCTTTATAGTCTGCCAAACCTGGGGGGGGTGGTTGGGAGGTAGATATGAGGAAGGAGCTCACAGCAACCAGTGCACTCTTGACTTCTCTGCCTTAGGAGAGAGACACAACAGACCCTGGGTTTGCTACCACCATTGGTGTTCAAAAGCCATAAACATGACTTTTGGCTGGTGATTCCTCCCTACAACAAAGCAGGACACAATAGGGTGTAGTGGAAGGGGGAGTCTTCTGCAGTCCATGGGTCCTTGGAGTCCTAAATATGGTGCATCCCACTAGTTCCCCCATTGCTTTCCTATATCCACCCTGGCGCCAACTGCACTCATGGAACTATTCTCAGTACACATCTGGGAACACAGATGCTCATGGAGATAGACTGTGAGCTACTTCGAGGAAAACCCTAGCATAGTGTTCTAACTGGATTCCTGCCCTAGGTACACAGCTTCTTCCACTCCCCTGACATGCCCACTTCTGACAGTTTTCTTTAAAAAACTGATAATTCAAGGCTTCCCCCCCAAAAAAAAGCTATTTGCTGGTTTTATTCTCACATAATCTCATCACTGATCCACACACTTCTTGCCAGGACTGGAGAGGCACATGGGTCATGATTACAAGCCTGGCTGGAGAATATTGGGCGTCACAGTTTTCCTGGTCCTTGAACCTCAGGGTCTGGCCCGGGCAGCCCCATTCCTGGCTGTTGGGGCTCTTGTAACCTGCCCTGTGGGAGCCTACTGACTGAGAGTGGAGGGCTTTAGGGGTTTCAGTCACATGGTGATGGGAAGGAGGAGCCATTCTTTTCTGCAGGTAGCATGAGCTCAATGACCAGGGCTCTGTGTTGAAGCCCTCTGCTGTTGACGCTCTTCAGGAGTTTTCAGTCTGTGTATTTGTTAATCACATGTCCCAAGCCTCATATCAAAGGTAGACATGACATGGACTGAGGTTTTCTCAGGGAATCAGTCTGATTTTACAGAGTTGGAGGGAAGAAGGGGGTGCTGGGGGACCCCTTGGGAGTTCTGAGGAAATCTTTGCACCGTTGGCAGCTCTGGCTCACAGGGTAAGGTTCCACTGCTATTCCCTCCTCACTCCTCTTTTTCCTCCCAGATACCTGTCTGCGGCTTTGCATGCTGATCTCTTACTCCCTGACCTGGCATGTAGGTTGTTTGTACTCCTTCATCACCCTCTGGGCACGTGCACTCTATCTTCTTCTTTCTGTGGCAAGACGCTTAAGACTAGTGTTCGGAGAGAACAGCAGATACATGTGCTTTCTCTTCACAGCTGCATTCCAAGAGGGTCATGTCAGGGCGGGCAGGAGGCCTCACAGCAGGGAGAGGAAGCAGGGAACAGTGAACAGAAGGAGTGGAGAAACAGGCTGCCATGTCTCTACTCTTTGGAGCTGTCCAGGCTGGGTACTAGGAACTGGGTTCTTCTGTGACCCAGGCCTCCAGGAAGGCTTTAATTGCCACCTACTCAAAGTAACTATTGCTCAGAACCTGGAACCACGCTGTTCACCCTCAACTTTCCCCCCTAACATTTCTGTGGAAGGTGTGTGTGTGTGTGTGTGTGTGTGTGTGTGTGTGTGTGAGAGAGAGAGAGAGAGAGAGAGAGAGATAGGCAGACAGAGAGAGAGAGAATGTGAGAGAGTACATGTATGTGCACATGACTGTGTGTGAGAGAGCCCACTTTGCTTGTCTGTGTGTATGTTTGTAAGGGAGAATATGTGAGAGAGCATTGTGTGTGCTTGTTTGTGAATGTGTGAGAGAGCACACTTGCATATCTCTGTGTGTGCTTGTGTGTGAGAGAGAGAGACAGAGACTCTTATATCATTAGCTTCACATCTGTATATTCTAGGTCTGAGAAGAGGGCAGAACCAGAAGATTAGAAATGAACTTGAGGATGTTATGCTGAGCGAAGTAAGTCAGGGAGAGAAAGACAGATACTATATGCTTCCACTTATAGGAGGATTGGGAGAAACTTAACGGAGGACCAGTGGGGAGGAGAAGGGGAAAAATAGTTTGGTAGAGGGAGGGAGGCAAACCATGAGAGACCCTTGAATGCTGAGAACAAACTGAGGGCTGTTGGGGAGGAGGGGAAGGGGAGTAATGGGCATGAAGGAGGGCACTTGTTGGGATCAGCACTGGTTGTTATATGGAATCCAACTTAATAATAAACTTTGAAAGAAAAAATTAAGTGATAAAGCTTT
>NW_027526931.1:0-11319 GCF_008692635.1 Crocuta crocuta
TCCGAGAAGGAGACAGAATCCCCAGCAGGCTCTGAACCATCAGCAGAGAGTCTGATGGGGGTCTAGGACTCTGGAACCATGAGATCACAACGTGAGCCAACATCCAGAGGTGGACGTTTAACCGACTGAACCACCTAGGTACTCCTACACTGGACATTGAAATCTTTTTTTTTAATGTTTTATTTATTTCTAGGAGAGAGAGAGACAGGGTGAGCAGGGGAGGGTCAGAGAGAGAGGGAGTCACAGACTGAAACAGGCTCCAGCATCCGAGCTGGCAGTCAGCACACAGCCCGACNTGACTTTCTGAATCCATGTTTTATTGTTAAACACAAAAACTAAACAATGAATCCCATAGAATGAGACTAAATATAAGCACCATACACGATTGGCAAAAGCTCTTACACAGTATGTATAAAATCGCTGTCAAAAACTAAACAAGATGGTACGATCCAAGCAGTACAGTAACAGGTGGACTCAGGAACCTTTCAATTAGCTACCCTGTCATTCATGGTCACCTGCATCAGTTAGAAGGGTCCAAAAACTGAGCAAGATGTGGATATTAGCAATGCATTCGTACAACTATTTGCTTTCTAGCAATTTTCCTTGTGTTATTGTTTTATCTGCTGATCTCGAAAATATAGCATGCATTTTTATTTTAACACATTCTCTGTAAACTTAATATTGAATGATTTCCAGTCAAATATAGAAAAGTTGCAATGACATAGCTCCATTTACTTAAATCCATCAACACATTGTTATTGTTTTTAAACAGACATACACCTTTTTAAAGAAATTAAGATTATACGTGTGTATGTGATCTTTTATATTTACCCTTACATTCAGTTTCAGGCTTCTTCATTCTCTCGTGTGTATCCAAGTTACCATGGGTTTCATTTGTCTGGAGCCTTTTCTTAGTATTCTTTACACCGCATGCTGGCTAGCAACTATCTTCATTTTATTGATCTGAGGATTTCTTCATTTTGCTTTCTGAGAGAGAGAGAAAGAGAGTATGTGTGTGTGAGCAGGGGAGGGTCAGAGAGAGAGGGAGACACAGAATCTGAAGCAGCTCCTAGCTCTGAGCTGTTAGCACAGAGCTCGACGCAGGGCTTGAATCCACAAATTGTGAGATCATGACCTGAGTCGAAGTCGGACACTTAACCGACAATATTTTCATAATTTTTAACTTACAAAATATTTTTTAGCATTTTTATTTAGTTTTAGTTAGTTAACATACAGTGCTATATTGGTTTCATGAGTAGAATTCAGTGATTTACCTCTTACATATACACCCAGGGCTCATCACCCATTTAGACCATTTGCCACCCACCTCCCCCAGGCAACCTTCAGTTTGTTCTGTATCATTAAGAGTCTCTCCTCGTGTGTGTATATATATACACCATACACATATATATTCTTGCAAAAAGAATGAAGTCTTGCCATTTGCAACAACTTGAATAGAAGTAGAATGTATTACCCTAAGCAAAGTAAGGCAGTCAGAGAAAGACAAATCTCATACGATTTCACTTGTATGTGGAATTTAAGAAACAAAACAGATGAATGTAGGGAAGGGGAGGGAAAAGTAAGATGAAAACAGAGAGGGAGACAAGCCATAAGAGACTCTTAAATACAGGGAACAAACTTAGGGTTGCTGGAAGGTAGGTAGGGGAGATGTACTAAATGAGTGATGGGAATCAAGGAGGGCACTTGCTGGAATGAGCACTGGGTTTTATATGTAAAGGATGAATCTCAGGGTTCTACTCCTGAAATCGATACTACAAGTTACCTAAGTTGAATTTAAATAAGTAATTTTTTAAAGAGTCACTTGTGGTTTGTTTCCCTCTCTCCTCTTTCTATCCCTTCCATAAGTTCATCTGTTTTGATTCTTAACTTCCACATATGAGTGACATCACGTGGTATTTGTCTTTCTCTGATTGACTCGTTTCACTCAGAATAATACATTCTAGCTCCATTCACGTTGTTCTAAATGGCTAGATTTCATTCTTTTTGATGACTGAGTAATATTCAATTGTATACATACACATCTTCTCTATCCATTCATCAGTAGATGCACATTTGGGCTCTCTCCAGAGTTTGGCTATTGTTGATAATGCCCCTATACACACTGGGGTGCACGTACCTTTCAAATCTGTATCTTTGCATCCTTTTGCTAAATGCCTCCTAATGCAATTGCTGGTTCAAAGGGTAGTTCTATTTTTAGTTTTTGAGGAACCTCCATACTGTAGTCCAGAGTGGATGTACCAGTTTGCATTCCCACAAACAGTACAGGAGGGCTCCCCTTCTCTGCATCCTTACCAACACCTGTTATTTCTTGTGTGGTTAATTTTGGCCATTCTGACAGGTGTGAGGTGGTATCTCACTGTGGTTTTGATTTGTATTTCCGTGATGATGAGTAAGGTTGAGCAACTTTTCATGTGTCTGTTGGCCATTGGATGTCTTCTTTGGAAAAGGGTCAGTTCATGTCTTCTGCCGTCTCTTCACTGGATTATTTGCGTTTTCAGCATTGAGTTTGATACATTCTCTTTATTTTTTTCATTTATTTTTTTAATGTTTTATTTATTTCTAGGAGAGAGAGAGACAGTGTGAGCAGGGGAGGGTCAGAGAGAGAGGGAGTCACAGACCCCAGGCTCTGAGCCGGGAGTCAGCACAGAGCCTGACGCGGGGCTCGAACCCACGAACCGCGAGATCATGACCTAAGCGAAAGTCAGACGCTTAACCGACTAAGCCACCCAGGCGCCCCTGATACATTCTTTTTAGATTTTGGATACTAACCCTTTATCAGATATGTTGTTTGCAAATATCGTCTCTCATTCCATGGACTTCCTTTTAGTTTTGTTGATGGTTTCCTTCACCGTGCAGAAGCTTTTTATCTCAATGAAGTCCCAGTAGTTCGTGTTTGCTTTTGTTTCCCTTGCATTTGGTGATGTGTCTAGTAAGATATTGTTCTGGCCATGGTCAGAGAGGTTGCTGCCTGTGTTCTCCTCTAGGATTCTGATGGTGTCCTGTCTCACATTTGGTCTTTCATCCAGTTTGAACCTATGTTTCTGTACAGGGACAGAAGTGATCCAGTTTCTGGGGCACCTGGCAGTCTCAGTCAGTTAAGTGTCTGACTTCTGCTCAGGTCATGATTTCGCAGTTTGTGAGTTCAAGCCTTGCATCAGGTTCTGTGCTGACAGCTCAGAACCTGGATCCCGCTTTAGATTCTGTGCCTCCCGCTCTCTGCCCCTCCCCTGCTTGTGCTTGGTCTCTCTTTCTCACTCAAAAATAAACATTAAAAAAAATTTTTTAAGTGATCCAGTTTCATTCTTCTTCACGTTGCCATGCAGTTTTCCCAAAACCCTTAACAAAGTAGGGATAGAAGAAATATACCTCAAAATCATAAAGGCCATATACAAAAGACCCACAACTGCTATCATCCTCAATGATGGGAAAACAATGAGTGCCTTCCCCTACAGTCAGGAACAAGATGGAGATGTCCATTCTCACCATTACTATTGAACATAGTACTGGAAGTCTTAGCCTCAGCAATCAAACAAAAGGAAGTGAAGGACACAAACGTTGGCAAGGAAGAAGTCAAACTTTCACTATTGGTGGATGATATGATTTTCAACCTGGAAAGCCCAAGAGACTCCACCAAAAATTTTCTAGAACTGATACGTGAATCTGCAAAGTCACAGGATATTAAATCAATGTACAGAAATCTCTGCATTCCTATAAGCCAATAATAAAGCAACAGAAAGAGAAATCATAGAATCTATATCTCATTTACAACTGACCCAAAAACCGTAAGATGTATAGGAATAAACGAAACCAAAGGGGTAAAAGATCTGTGCACTGAAAATAATAGAAAGCTTATGAAAGAAATTGAAAAAGACACAAAGAAATGGAAAAGCATCCCACGCTCATGGATTGGAAGAACAAATACTGTGAAAATGCCTATATCACCCAAAACAATCTATACATTCAATGCAATCCCTATCAAAATAACACCAGCATTTTTCAGAGAACTAGAAGAAACAATTTTAAAATATGAATGGAACCAGGAAAAACTCTGAATAGCCAAAGAAACCTTGAAAAATGAAAATCAAAAGGGAGGCATCAAAATTTCGGATTTCAAACTAAATTACAAAGCTGTAGTCATCAAGACAGTATGGTACGAGCACAAAAATAGACACACATATCAATTGGACAGAATAGAGTGATGGAGCCACATATGTATGGCCAACTAATCTTCAACAAAGCAAGAAGTGCCAATTTCTACAAATCTAAACAGAGAGCTAGTGAGCACATTGTCACACAAAGATTTGTATAAATATGTTTTAGCTGCTTAATTCATATTTATGAAAAACTTGAAGCTGCCCAAATGACCATGAGCATGTGAAAACATAAACAAGTTGTGGAATATTCATGCAATGAAATAACACCCAAAATGAAAAGGAATAAACATGAAACAACATGGAAAATTTCAGAAGCATTAGATTGAGTAAAAGAAGCCACAAGCAACACCATTCACACACTATATCTCTGTTTATGAAATCAGAGAACAGGAAGTTTTATAACGGTTGTAGAGATCACCCACTGATTTACATTTTTCAGTTTACATTGAAATCTTTAATTTTTACAATCAATCTTGGACATAAAGCATGTTAAAAACATTTTTAAAAAATCAATTTATAAACATTTTTGTTGCAGAGAAGTATGCTAAGGAGATCAATCAAAAACATATAAATAAACAAACAAATGAATAAATAAATAAATAAACTTGTGCACATATATCAAAGGAGTTCACAGAGAAAAATAAGAATATATTTTAAAATGGAAGATGTAACACAGCAAAATAATGTTGCATCTAAAGTTCATTGAATTTTTTTTTAGTAAGCTGTAAGGAAAGGAGTGAAAATATCAATATATAAAACACGGAACTGGATATATGGGGTGATTTTAATTTTAATAAAGAATATATATAAAGAAATATAGGGACCGCTCTCAACGTAAAAGCACTGCCCAGGCTGACAGCAATGACTGTGTCCAGCGGAAGGAGACGGGCTGGTCATTTCCATGATGGCTCGGGAGCGAATGCTGGGTTCCATGCAGTTCCATGCAGAACTGTGTGGTTTCAGCCTCCTCCAGACACCCAAGGGCAGGGCACCAGGCTTTCTCAACAGCTTGCCCAGCCGTGTGGCAGAAGGGAAGAGGGAGGGATTTAAAGCTGTCAGAAAACCACAAAGTAGAGACAGACTCTCATAAGTTCTGCCAATATCTCACTCCTTGGATGTAAGTATAAGGTAGGTTTTAATACTAGCTGGAGTGATTGCCATTTGATTCTTCTTTGTAAATTTGTTATTCATATTCAAGGACTTGTTCCTTTACATATAAGTTAGAATATGTTTGTTGTTCTCTACCAAAAAAAAAAAAATGCCTCTTGGAGTTTTTTAAAGGATTGCAATAAGCCTTACATCAAATTGAGGCTTAATTTTGTTGTTTTTTCCTAGTATCTGGAGATAGGAGTTAAAATTATTTCTTAGAGATCCCCCCCACTTCTCTAATGTGCTGTGAATACCCTTTCAGTATGCCTTAGCTGCATCCCACACATTTGGATATGTTGTCATTTCATTTTGCTTCAGTTTACTAATTATTTTATTTCCACTGAGATCTCCCTTATGACCATGATAGCTTAATATTGTTTAATCTCCATGTGTTTACAGATTTTCCTACTGTCTTTCTGTTTTTGATTTCCAACTTGAATCCAACATGGTTAGAGAACCAGAAGATCCTCTGTGTAATTTCCCTTCCTTTATATTTCTTGCAGACAAATAGATTAAGGAGTGCACCGGTTCTGATGAGCACCTGGTGATGGATGGACATGTTGAATCACTATATTATACACCTGAAATTAATATAACACTATATGTTAATCAATCAGAATTCAAACAAAACCTTATAAAAACTTCTAGTGGTTTGTCTTGAGGCCCAGAATATGAGCTAATGTGGTGTGACATTTAGGATAGGTTACCTATGCCCCTGGGCCCAGCCGGTGATGCTGCTGTGGGCAGATGAGGCCTGGCTGGCTGGGGGGAGGTGGGGGGTGACACTGCAGCTACAGCCAATAGAATCCGTGCTGTCATTGGCTGTGATTCTCCTACTAAGTCCCTGCTGCATTTCCCCTTTCTTAGCCCCTTGCCAGAGAGAACACCCTGTGCTTTTATTATTTTTCTTTGCCTTTGCTTTTCCCTGTGGATAATTGCCCACTGCAGGCTGCAGGGCTCTCCACATCTGAAGCAGGACTTCATGGGGATCAGAAGAGACCCTTGGAGACCCTCTGTGGTGCTGTTCTTCAAGCTGAGGTCCCAGGCCAATCCATCTTCCATGATCCTACTCCAGAGTAATTTTAGGATTGTTGAGATATTTCCATGCTTTTTAGTTATATTTAGACAGCAGTGCCAAGAAATGTGAATATAGACCACGTTCCCTGAATTTGAATGGATTGAACATGCTAAGAAATTGGCAAAATACTTGACTAAATATTAAAACAATTCATAATTTTTACATTCCCAACGTTAGTCTATGAGTTCTGCTACTTCCAATCTCCACCAACACCAGGATGGCCAATGTTTTTTGTTTGTTTTTGTTTTGTTTTTATTTTAACACATTCTAAAAGTTGGGAAGTGGAATCAGATTGGCTCCACCATCTTTCTCCCACTAAGATATAAATTCCTTGTAAGAAGAGACCATTCCTTATAATTCTCTGAGATTCTTCAGTCTTCAAACATTGTAAGCCCTAAATACATAGGGGGAAGCTGGTGATGAGCTGACCAGAATGAGGGAAAGGGAGAGAGCATTAGCAATGCAGTTCACTCCCTTCCCTGACAAACAAAACTTAGGAATTAGCAAGGACTGTAAATCCCCAGAGGTTCCATGCAGAGTTTTCCTGGTCACATGTTACAAAACAGCCCTGGTACTAATGAGAGAAAATTACTAAGGTGACGGAGAAAGTTCTCTTGCTTCCTGTGATGAAAGAAGAGAGGAATCCCTTAGGGCCTCCTAACCAGAGCCAAACCTCTAGAGCTGAGGAACCATAAGCCCTAATGGTGATCAGACAATATCTCCAAACCGGTGGAGGAAAAGATTCTTAGCCACTGTGGTTCAGTGAGTGGTAGAATCGGACCATGGCCCGTGTGACCCAGCCTCACAGCTCATGTGGGAAATGCTAGGGCCCCAGAAACCTGAAGTTTGCACCAAACCAGGGCCCTTTTCCTCACTTACCAGCTGGGAAATTTAGATCCAGAAGGTACAAGGACTTTGCTAAGGTCAGTAAACTAAAAGTGATAAAGTTAAAACACAGGCTTTTAGACCAATGACATTTACACTAAGTGGATCTCTGTGTCTTCTGAGTGAAGAACAAAGTATGCTTCCATCAGTGTGAAGACCATCGTGAAAGAATATAACCCTGACACTGAACTGGCTTTGGGCACTGGTAAAATACACAAGGTAGGAAAACCTTGTAGGTGATTGTACTCTGTTTTCCTCATGATTAATTTTCCCTGGACTTTTTCCAAATTACCATTTCCTTGTGATTCAGGAAAGGATGTGTATTTTTTATCAGTGGATCCATATTGGAAATTAAATTTGATACAAGTTGATTTGGGGACAGCTTCAAATATAATTGAGGGTAGACTGGGGTATAATACTCTCACACCCATATACATACACACACACACACACACACACACACACACATTCAGAATATGCCAGAATAGGGGGAGATTCTGAAATGCATACCCTACTACTGACATGTCGCGCACGAGTGAGGTGAGATTAGGGAAGGAAGGAGCTGTCTGGGAATACGTATTGCTGCTTCTTTGCATTTTCAAAATGCATCTGAATTGAACGATGGATGGGAACACAACTTCTCTGGCTGTGTAGGAGGGGATGTAGCATATGGTGTGGAATCGGGTTGCCCTGCAATTCATCTGTTAGGAAGAGCTCGGATTTTGCACCATGGACCCAGGTACCAAAACTACTAGTTTTGCCAATGTTCTCTCCCTCTTTCCCACTTTGGGTACTTAGTTAATCTTTTAGTTCTACAATCCATCTAATTGGTCTACTTATAGAGTTCCTGGGGAGAGTCGAGAGAATTTGGAAACTTGAATGAATACAGTGTTCTACTGAGCAGGAAATCTTCCCGATGGCTTAGTGATAATGGAAGGGCATATGGCACCTTGTATTTCTGAGAGGGGAGACAGTCTTCTGACACAATCCAGAGTTTTCACGAGGCCCCATCAGGGCAAAGTGGACCAACAATCTGGGAGTGTGGGTGGGGACCCCTAGGAGTTTCACACTCAGTTTGGATCCTAAGGAGATCTGCCTAAAAGGCCTCAGAAGGAAGCCCGAGGATCCCTTAGACACAGCCTCTCAGAATACAGCCTTAGGAAGAAAGGCAAAATAATGCTCCAGACTTCTTTTTGGGGATATAATTACTCACTTATCAAAGGTGCGGTGTGGATACATGAAGGGAAAGCATGAAACAGGAAAGGAGAAAGGGTGGAGGGAAAGATGAGTCACATGTCAGGAGAGGCTGAGGGAGAGTGGATGTCATGTCAGGTCAGGTCAAAGAGGACCACAGAATGCAAGAGATGGCTAAGGTAGGGTCCACAGGGCTGCAAACTTCCAGTATAAATGTTATAATTATATCATTATTTTGTTTAGATTTATACATATGTTTATATGTGAAAATTATCTAATTATAATCCAGAGCATTTTCAAAACAATAATGATTCAGCCCATTTTCCTACTGCTTCTTCTGACTGTCAGTGACCAGCTTGACTCTGCTGACAGATGCTTAATCTTAGCCTCAACCAAATCTACTTAAGACTGGAAACACTGTTTATCTCTATGCTCAGCATTCTCCCCAATGCTGAATAATAAAGTAAAACAGAACCCATTAATAGTTTCAGCCTCTATGTGATCACTAAGCTATCCAGGCACATATATTGGGAATATTACCATCTTAAAATGCTCTATATTACCACTCTGTGAAATACAGAGATCTATGACACACAGACTATTTGCAGAAGGAGAAGACAAAGACAAAAGCAAAGTATGTGCAATTAAATCAAAACACTTATATTCTAGCTATGAACATGCCATATTTTAGACATAGCTCTCTTTTTACTAAAATAAGGAAAATAATCTCAGGTGTCATACACATTCCATAGCTTCTCATCTGCATTGTCAAGAATCAAACCAAAAAGCATTAGAATTAATTTGACAAAATGTAGGTCCTTTCAATTCTAGTTATTAAATATTTTACCTGTGGCAGAGGAAACCAAATATAAAACAAAGCTTAGGGAATGTATCAAATATATGTCAGAGGAGGATGATAGTAATTCAAAAAGAGAATATCAAAGAATTTGTAGAATCTCTGGCATTTATGTTTTTGAGATGCTGGTCTTGGCTTTGAAGGAATGGGCAAAATCTCAGCTCCACCTGCACTGAGCTTGCAGAAAGAGTCTGTTTATCATACCATCCACATCCTCTAATGAATCACTATTAATCTGGAGGGTCCTGGAGTATCTGATCTTCCCTCTCCTCAGAGCACAGGGAAGGGAGCACGTTCATTAATTTCTTTTAATATCAGACCCAAATGTCTCCTGCAAGACAAGACAATGACTTTGGGCTACCTTACAATTACAAGCCCTTGTCTAAATTTGGTCCCATTTACTAACAAACATACTATGAATCTTCACTCATTACATATTTACAGACAATATTATTTGTGGAAGTTGCTTTGTCAGACCCTGACTCTATGAATCTATTAGCTACATGGTCAATCTTTTAATATGCAGCCTCTGATCCAAATTTGGCTAACTTACTCCAACTGAATTTCCTTTATCTAGACACCAATTAGAGTAGTTTTCCATTTATGATGATACCAGCCAATATACTCCTCTTAAAAATTAAGCCATGAAAATTCTTCTTCCATTGACTAAATGATCAGGAGGAATTAGTTACTGAAAAAGGTGTAACAAATGAATTAAAAATTAAAAGAACACGTAAGTCACATATGCATGGTATTTTATCACAAAATTTCAAGAATCAATTGGTAATTGTAACTCTAATTACCCGTCTTATTCACACCACTGTTTCTAAAGAATGATGGAGAATTGAATATTTATTTGTTGTTTCTTCCAGATTTCACACATGCAACAATGAAGGTCAACCAGACAATCCAGAAAGNGCTGTCTTCCAGATACTAAACTTCTGCCAGTCAGCCTCTGATCATCCAGCACCAAGATGGTCTGGAAAAAGCGATTTGGGAAAGGAAAAACAACCCCTCTGACCACAACACTAAGAGATGCTTAAAAATATCTAAAAATCAGGGGCACCTGGATGGCTTAGTCATTAAGCATCCAACTCTTTGTTTCAGCTCAGGTCATGATCTCACAGTTTGTGAGTTTGAGCCCAGTGTTGGGATCCATGATGATATTGCAGAACCTGCTTGGGATTCTCTACCCTTCCTTCTTTGTCCCTTATCTCCTTGCTCCATATCCCTTTATCCCTCAAAAGAAATAAATAAAAATTTAAAAAAATATCTAAAGATAAACAACTGGGGAATTTTTTAAGAAATGCTGCAAGGCATTGGGCTGTGCCTCCCAGGCCAATAGGTGACACACTATGTAGATACCATCAATGGCCTACTGTGCATATCTGGATTGATGTGTATATTTGGTAAGGCCTATGCGATACTGATTACTAAAGGTTTTTAAACACACTGTTCACGATTGTATCCTTCAGGTACTGTCAGATGCTCACTCTGAATAAACAGGATATCTTGGAATATTGATCCAACAAGCAAACAAGGCAGTCAAGTCTACATGATGGGCAGAGTCCCTGGGCGAGAGCTGAAAACAATTCCCATTTTCCTTAAAAGGAAGATATTCAAAGCAAATGTCTAAAAAAGTACATGTCATGGTAATGAAGGCTTTGACAATGAAATGTACTGTGGAACGATTTTGGCAGACAGATGATGTGCAATGAAGGAAACCAGATAAACACAGAATCAAATCTCAGGAATTTTCTGAATCTTTCCTCAGTTCCACTGTTATCCGAATCTGTGCTCTCTCTTGTTGAATGTAACCTTTGTGATGGGATTTCGTGTGCATCCAGTACATATCTTGTGTGGGGACAATGTCCGTTCCCCATCATTTACAGAGATGCTATAAAGATAAACGACAAAATGGATGAAAAATATTATGCACACACACTGATTATGGTTACCTCTTGCCATGACTCTTGTTTCTT
>NW_027526932.1:0-254 GCF_008692635.1 Crocuta crocuta
ATGTTTTGGCTATTGTTGAGAGTACTGCTGTGAACATTGGGGTACGTGTGCCCCTGTGAATCAGCATTTCTGTATCCCTTGGGTAAATTCCTAGCAGTGCTATTGCTGGGTCATAGGAGAGTTCTATTGTTAACTTTTTGAGGAACCTCCACACTGTTTTCCAGAGGGGCTGCAGCAGGTTACATTCCCACCAACAGTGTAGGAGGGTGCCCGTCTCTCCACATCCTCGCCAGCATCTAGAGTTCTCTGATTTG
>NW_027526932.1:313-514 GCF_008692635.1 Crocuta crocuta
TGATTTGTATTTCCCTGATGAGGAGGGATGCTGAGCATCATATCATGTGTCTGTTGGCCATCTGGATGTCCTCTTTGGAGAAGTGTCTGTTCATATCTTCTGCCCATTTCTTCACTGGGTTGTTTGTTTTTCGGATGTGGAGATTGGTGAGTTCCTTGTAAATTCTGGATACTAACCCTTTATCTGATATGTCATTTGCAA
>NW_027526933.1:0-203 GCF_008692635.1 Crocuta crocuta
TATGACCCAGCAATAGCACTACTAGGAATTTACCCAAGGGATATACGAGTGCTGACGCATAGGGGCACATATACCCCAATGTTCATAGCAGCACTCTCAACAATAGACAAAACATGGAAAAAGCCTACGTGTCCATCAACAGATGAATGGATCAAGAAGATGTGGTTTATCTATACCATGGAATACTACATGGCAATGAGAAA
>NW_027526933.1:223-504 GCF_008692635.1 Crocuta crocuta
GTGTAGCAACATGGATGGACCTTGAGGGTGTTATGCTGAGCGAAATAAGTCAGGCAGAGAAGGACAAATATCATATGTTTGCACGTATAGGAGGATTAGGAGGAACTTAACGTAGGACCATGGGGGAGAAAAAGGGGGGGATTAGTGGGGGAGAGGGAGAGAGTCAAACTATGAGAGACTCTTGAATACTGAGAACAAACAGAGGACTGATGGGTGTTGGGTGAGGTGGGAGATGAGCATGGAGGAGGGCACTTGTGGGGATGAGCACCTGGTGTTATATG
>NW_027526934.1:0-1340 GCF_008692635.1 Crocuta crocuta
TCTATCTCTCTCTCAAAAGTAAATAAAATATTAAAAAAAAAATTTTAATGTGACAAATCATAATGTCATCTCATACACAACTACTCAGAAAGTGAAAACATATATGACAAAGTCACATGAACTTCATAGTATACATGACAAAATTCTAAAATGATTCAAGTATTAAGAAATAATGTAACAATTGAGACTTTATTATGGGCTGCGAGTTTTAAATTCTAAATGTTCTATCACCCCTATGGTATTAATCGATGTACGAATGCTGGCAACATCATAGGTGCTTTAAATTCCTTCGCCAGTGAGGAATGGAACACATGCAGTGTAAATATCTTATTTTAGTTAATAATACACAAAATGAACTTCTCTTAGTTCTTAAAGCTTATTTGTATTTATGTTGAGAGAGAGATAAGACTAAGTATGGGAGGAGCAGAGAGAGAGAGACAGAATTCCCAGGTTGCTCGGCGCTGTAATCACAGAGGGGTGTGTGGGACTCAAATTCACTAACTGTGAGATCGTGACTTCAGCTGAAGTCAGAAGTTTCAAAAATTGATCCAGCCATGCGCCCTAAAACCTGAACTTCTGAAGTGAATTAAAGGTTGAGATTTTCTCATTTTAGGGAGGTGCTTTATTATGTGATGAAATTAGTGGGTCTCAATTTTGTATGATTAAGATGAAAGCCTCCATAATATTGGAAAGCATAAACCAGATAACATGTGATATCAGTCCACAGTGTTCCCGGGATTCCTGTACCAATCCCCAATATACCTACCACTACCCTGACACACTTCTCACACAAGGCGAACACTCAGAAATGAATTAACATAGACTTCCTCAGAAATACAGAGATTTCCCNTCTGCACCAAACCTCAATATACCTACCACTACCCTGACACACTTCTCATACAAGGCAAACATTCAGAAATGAATTCACATAGACTTCCTCAGAAATGCAGAGATTTCCCCAAACCCTCAAAGCAATGGAGAACCAATGAGACNTGTATGGGTGGAGCAGAGATTAGAATACCAACCAGGTTCCATCATCACCAAGGACCTTGACTTGGGGCTATTAATCTCAAGACTGTGAGCTCATGACTTGAGCCAAAATCAAGAGGCGGAAGCTCAAGGGACTGAGCCACCCCTTTACCTCATTATAATACTAATATCTCCATCCATGGAGGAGCACAAATGTCATTTACTGTGTAACGTACAGAGAATGTATAGAACTGTTTTCTTAAGGTTCATGTGCAACTTGTCCTCAGCCTCCCCTTTCTAAATATCCACCCTATCCCTAAATAAAAGGAAACCATTCCGGAGCACCTGTGTGGCTCAGGCAGTTAAGCCCC
>NW_027526934.1:1553-3206 GCF_008692635.1 Crocuta crocuta
TATGAGAGAAAGTTAATGTCACCAGCTGAACCCCACGACAGAACCTTCACTGCTTACCTGCCTGGGCTCACTGACCTTAGTCCCTCATGTTACTTACTATTCTTATGTACACCTCTCTCCTACTTCAGGCAAAACAGCCTATGGGCACAGTGTCCTGTGGTGGAAACAGAAAGTATCCAACAAAAGGTAATGACTGCCCTGAGGAAGACCTTGAATTGGCTCAAATTGAGTTTAACCCCTGACTCCCATCTATGGAGATAAACTTTTTAGGGTAAACATGGAATGAGGACAGTTACCTTTATCTCCATTATGTATTTCTCAAAATGTTTCTTTCCTCAAAGAGAGAGCACATGTATGGGTGGAGCAGAGATTAGAATACCAACCAGGTTCCATCATCACCAAGGACCTTGACTTGGGGCTATTAATCTCAAGACTGTGAGCTCATGACTTGAGCCAAAATCAAGAGGCGGAAGCTCAAGGGACTGAGCCACCCCTTTACCTCATTATAATACTAATATCTCCATCCATGGAGGAGCACAAATGTCATTTACTGTGTAACGTACAGAGAATGTATAGAACTGTTTTCTTAAGGTTCATGTGCAACTTGTCCTCAGCCTCCCCTTTCTAAATATCCACCCTATCCCTAAATAAAAGGAAACCATTCCGGAGCACCTGTGTGGCTCAGGCAGTTAAGCCCCTGACTCTTGTTTTCAGCTCAGGTGATGATCTTATAGTTCGTGAGTTTCAGCCCTGCATTGGGCTCAGTGCAGAGCCTGCCTGAGGTTCTCTTTCTCCCTCTTTCTCTGCTCCTCCTCTGCTCTCTCTGTATCTAAATAAATAAACTTTTTTTTTTAAAAAAAGCAAACAATTGCCCCTTCCAACTGAGTCTCTGTTTTCGAAGCTTTTCCCTGTCATCTCCTTATTTCCTGTAAATCAATTTTCCTTTGTCTGACATCCCCACCTGGTATAGTTTTTTCTGATTCACCAAAGACTAAACTCTTGTTAGCTCAGTTATATTAGAACTGGTTCTGGGTTAGTGAAGTTTCTTGCTTTCTGCAGTAAGAAAATTTGTAACACAATAGTATGCTGTAATATATTCTTTAATTTGAGGTATGAACTGTTATAAATATTGTATTTATTCAAGAGAATTTGTAAAATGAAGGCATCAACACAGGTACACCCATTAAAACATAATTTTTAAACTTTATATCTTATTTTTGAGAGACAGAGAGAGAGCATGCATGGGGGAGGAGCAGAGATAGGGGGAGACACAGTATCCAAAGCAATCTCCAGGTTTTGAGCTGTTAGCCCAGAGCCCAACATGGGGCTCGAACCTACAAACTGTGAGATCCTGACCTGAGCAGGAGTTGGACGCTCACCTGTCTGAGCCACCCAGTCACCCCACGAATACACATTTTTGAATGCTGTATTACATCATTTAGAACATGTGGTGTCTATTTCTTAAGGGAACCTTTTGAGGGTTACAAATGTACTTAGCATATTCTAATATGAGTTAGAATTCACAACAGTGAATTGGAGATCCAATTAAATGCAGATACTGTTCAGGACATCTTGGATGGGGGAGGTGTCTGCATTTCTAACAAGGCTTTAGTCTATGGGCCAAGGGATACATATTTCAATATGAAGAAGTAG
>NW_027526935.1:0-17271 GCF_008692635.1 Crocuta crocuta
GTGGGTTGATGCCTTGAAGCCTTACGCAGTTCGTGCGGCGGCCTGTCCGCCCCATAGTGCAGGCGCCTTTGGGTGCCCAGGGCTGTCCCTCTCTTGGCTGGTAACTGAGGGAGACAGGTGCCGGGGAGGTGGGTAGGGCCTGACAGGCGTTGTCAGGGGACCACGGGGCAGCTGTGACGTTCCGGAAGAGCCACGGGCTCCTTTTCACATCGTTTTGTCTGTTCCTGCCCATCATCACTAAGAACTTTCCCTGAGAACCCGCCTGACTGTCGTTAATAATCCAAAGCACACTTCTGGGGTCCGTTCACATCCGTTTCCCTTCGGGCCGTGACGACTTTGCCTCTCCTTTCTGTGAGAATCTGTGCCTATGACACAGAGGGCGGGGTTGCACAGGGGCGGGCAGGGGACCTGACGGGGGGCTCAGTCCCGGACGCCGCACACCAACACCAGTTTCTGCTCCGGGACGGTGGCCACTCGCTTCGGCGCGCGCTCTGCGTGCGGGCATTTTGCGGAGAGCCGCCGCACGCTGGCCTCCCATGTGGCTGTTGGTAACTTTCGTGGCCACGCCACATAGTGGCAGGATGAGAGCCGCGGTCCTGCTGCCCAGGAGAAAGTCACACCGGGAAACAGGAGCCTGGCGTCCCCCAGCTGACACTAGAAGTCTTAATGCGTTCATCTCTTCCTTTCTTAGCCCTCGTTGAACTTAGACGGCAGGGACCATTGCGTGTGTGTTTTGTGGGGAGAGAGCGGTTGTGAGCACCACGTTTTGGGAGTGGGGTTGCCCGAGCGGGAGCCTGGTCAGGAGCCGGGAAACCTCCCCCGTGGCCTGCGTCTGACCTGCCCGTCCTTGCTCCCTCCCGCGTGTCCTGCAAGCACGCCCGGGGCACTTCCTCCTGCAGATGGGGGGTCACAGACCCTGCTCTGCAAGTTCTTTAGGATCCGTGCCTTTTGTAGAGTTTGTCATCATGTCACGGGCAGGCCTCTGACCCGCACAGGGTCCCTAAGTCCTGCACACCTTCTTAGCGTCCTATTCTGCCCTTGGACAGCTCCTCTCATCGTGGCTGCTCCTCTGAGGCGCTCAAGGCCGGTGGGAAGAAATAGGGGGCGGGACCTGTCACAGAAGGGCTGGGGCTGGCCACAGCCACCAAGGGCATCCTGCCCACGCCCCGAGCATCACCTCTGGTCCCTAGCTTGGCATCCGGGTGTGCCCTGACCTGGCCCGCGGGGTGAGCCCCTGTCCTCACCGGGCTCGTCTCTCTCTCTCTCCACAGCAGTCGCTGCTCGAGAAGCAGCGGGTCCTCACCCAGCAGCACGAAGACGCCAAGGAACTGAAGGAGAACCTGGACCGCCGGGAACGCGTCGTGTTCGACATCCTGGCCGGCTACCTCAGCGAGGAGGGCCTGGCCGACTACACGCACTTCGTGAAGATGAAGTCCGCCCTCATCATCGAGCAGCGCGAGCTGGAAGACAAGATCCGCCTGGGCGAAGAGCAGCTCAAGTGCCTGTGGGACAGCCTGCAGCCCGAGAGGGGCAAATAGGTGACCCTCCGGGCTCCGATCCGGGCGCATGCCCAGACCCCAGCCTGTATTTATACCCGTGGCGCGCATCCTCCAGGGGCGAGATGGCTGCTTTAGAGAAGCAATAACCTCCATGTGTGTTTGCGAGGATTTATTTAATGTTTGTCAGCCTCCCTTTGAACGCTGAGCAGAAAGTCTCCCCGTCAGCCATTTTGCTTTGCAGGTTCCCACATGTGGCCCCAGCCTCCGGGGGGTGGTGGGAGCTCACAGTGTAGACTGTGGGCTCCACTCGTATAGTGCATGCAAGTGGTCCTTCTCACTGGTAGGTGTGCCCTTCCTCCCGTCTTCACATCCTGAACCAACCCCCTGGGAGGCAGCCCGAGTGAGTCTCGAAGGTGCGTGAGAGGGGAGACCCTGGCTCCCATCTTGCCTGCGATTCCCGCGGGGCTTGGGCTGCCCCGATGTACCCCGTTCGTCCAGTGGTGTGAACCCTTCCTCGTCCCTCGTTCATGGTCTCCCAGCAAAAACCACGATGGTGTGATGATGATTTATTAACATTTTGGAAAGGGGAATGGTTTCCAAGTGGCTAAAAACCCACTGTGAAATGAACGACTCATGCGCCCTGAAATCGCCACGTAAAGAAATAGCGTGCGTGCTTCAAACACTCACATAACACGGGAGCTTAGTCCTGACATCACAGTCGGAGTGATCCTTCCCTGCAAATGAAATTCCTTGGGTAATAGTGTGTCCAGTAGTAGTAACGTGCTCGGTAGATATTTGTTTCATGGGACCAACAGCGTATTTCTGAAAATTTTTCCATAACACTTATTTTGTGTGCATATGGTTGTTAGTGACACTGGGCTACATTTCTCTCTTTGAATCTAGCACCATGCAACAGGGTTACTTCCCGTTTACTTGTAAGAACCTTTGCTCTGCTTTCTCAGAGGCCTCGTGGACTGCGACAGCTCCCAAACCCAATCTTGCCTGCCGCAGAGTTTTAGATTCTATGCCCTTTTTATTAGTGGAAATTGCAAGCTTCTCATGAGAGTCTGTTCGCTAAAAAAAACCCCGTCGTGCTGTCAGTTACCAGTGGACAAGCCACAGGCTGGGTGGAGAGATGTGCGCCTCACGTATCTGACAAAGGATCTGTATCTGGAACGTATAAAGAACTTCCAGAAGGCAACCGTGAGAGAACCAACGGCCGGTTAGTACGCAGGCCAGAAGCGTAACTTGGTGGTTACACCAATGAGGATGTGTGCTGGGAAGATGTTCAGCCACCAGTGGCTTGGTTGTATACTCCATTTAACCTCTGCCAATGCGACCTCCACAGCCGCTCATCAGATTAAACGCATGGTAAATGGCAGGACAGCCCTTTGGACGATGTCACATCGAGGTGATGTTCAGACATTCGTTTGTTCGAGGGGACATTTGGATCCTCGTTTCCCCATTCCCATAAAAGTTTTCCAACAGGTGGGGGGCATGACTCTCTGTCCATGGGGACCGCTGCCTTACCAGAATGCACGTGTACACAAATGTCTTAACGGACTGACATCTGTACTTGATGAGCCAGCCTGGGGGAGCAGGACCCCTGAGCCACAGCCCTGACATCTCTCCACCCCACGGGGGGGCCAAACTGGCACGCTTCAGGAACGCATGCAATAAACCCTCTTTTTGGCAACCCACTCATGCCGGAAAGGTCAGTGCCTTTCCAGAAGTTTCCATTCCTGTTGAATTAAGCTATTTCTGATTTAAAAAGAACAACAACAACAAAACCCATCCTGCCAATGGAGCGTCCTCCCTCCGTCCTGGTGTGGTCCCTTCCTGTAAAAACTGGTCACTTCAGAGAAGGCGAAGCCGGCCATCCATGGACCTCCATCACTCTCCTGCAGGGAGACAAACACAGTGATTTCAGTGTGTTTTGCTTTTAATTTAGACAAAGCATGTATCTGTGAGTCTTTCCCCTCAAATACAGTATTGTGGGTCATTTTGGTGGTAGATCTGTAAAATGTGAATAACAGAAGGTATGTGTCTATACCCAGGCTCTTTAGGTCTTCGGAAGACTTTCTCTTATACATAGCAATATACATTCCTCTGTCACCTTGCAGCAAAGCACATGTAACCACTGTCCTGGGCATCCCCCTGTTTGCTCCCTCAATGTCTAGTTAGCAGGGAACCAAAGATCCCGTGAGTCAGTGTACATATCTTTGTGTATAGCTGTGTCATTGCATACAGCCACAACCTGGTGCTAATGCTTTCCCCGCAGCACTCTTTGGTGGTGGCTGATTCCTCCCCCTCTGACAGCACGGCTGTGGGATGCTCTGTATAGCGATATTTCAGTCAGGGGCATTGTGTGTGGCTTTTATCCTGCAGTCCCACATGAAAGATGTGGACCTACTTCATGCTCGACACTTACAATTTACTTCTCGTCTTGTCGTCCTGCTTGACTTTAACAGAATAAATCGTGTCTTTGAGTGAGTAGAGCATGTCTTTGACTTACCTACAGTCTGCCTTTTTTAAAATCAGACTGTCCTCACCATTAGTCAAATTCTTAAGCCATTGACGAATTGTGGGGTTGATTATTTGTATGTGTGTAACTTCATTCCAGCCTAGCTAGGGTTGATTGATTTGCAGTCAGGACACAGATTGTATTAGTTAGCGGTGGCCTTGGTTACGCTGTGTAACAAGCAACTGTGAGATCTCAGTGTGTGGTAAAGTATTTCTTTAGCTCATGATTGCATAGACCATGATACTCTGCTCCATGTGTTTCTCCTCCTTCTCCTGGACCTGGAAGCCTGGTGGGTGCACAGGAGAACAAACCGAGACACAAAGGTGTTTTTCCACATGGCTGATTATGTCACCCCACTAACCTTGCATTGCCAAAGAAAGCCCCGTAGCCGAGCTCAGAGGGGTGGGAGGGTGTGGCTTAGCTCTTCGGTGGGAGAAGCCAGGACATCGCATGTCAGAGTGTGGAAACCAGGTGTGAAGAATTCGGGCCATGGATGTGCTACATCCCCCACAGCGGCATCTGCTGTTATAAGGAAGCACTCAAGCCCCCTAGCCCCAGAAGCCAAGTCCCCAGGGCCAGGCCGCCTCTGCCACTCCCTAGCCACATGGCCCTGAGCAAGGTACTTGTCCTGGCTGAGTCTCTGAGTATCGTCCTCTGTCACTGGAGAAGGAAGGCCTGGGGAGCTCAAGGGAGCCCATCCATGTTCTCCATGTGCTCAGAGGCCATGCCCAGTGGAGACAAGCTTGCAGAAGTGCTCTTCTGTTTGCATCATACCCTCTGGTCCTGGAGGGAAAGGCCTTCCTGGAACGGATCTGCTGGAGCCACGGCAGGAGTGCGGATTTCCATTACTTGGGACAATGAGAAGGGGTTCTGTTCAGGAGCAGGTTTGTGGGGCCTCAAGGCAAGACAGGAGTGGGGAGAGGCCATTTAATAAAAGTTATTTAAGGGGCACCTTGGTGGCTCAGTCGGTTAAGCATCGGACTTTGGCTCAGGTCATGATCTTGCGGTTCATGCATTTGAGGTCCGCATCGGGCTCTGCACTGACAGATCCTCTGTCCCCCACTCCCCTGCCTCTCCCCTGCTCTATCTCAAAAACAAACATTAACGAAAAAGCTTTTTAACAAATAAAAATTATTCAAGATTAGAGTGAATATTTACTGAGGGAAAAATTCACAAGTTAGATTTTTTTTAAAGAGGATGAATACCACACATCTCATTTTTACTTCTGGCTTCTGCCAGGCGACCCCAGCCTGCCTCATGTGAGTTCTGGAATGGTGAAGAGATTCAGAAACAGGGGCAAAGCAAATGCATTCTGAGGCTGATGCTGCGGCACTTAGCAGGGCAGTTCCACTATCTGTGTGCCGTGTTCCGTGACCCGCTGATGTCAGCATGCAGGGTTTGATGACATTGGTGATGGTGTGGCCTTTGGTGCGGGCCATCACACTTGTGCAGGAGGAACTGCGTGGGGTTCCCTGAGGCAGTTGGGGACACAGGGACACTGGACACTCGCTCCGTTCTCAGACATGTCTGCAGGGGTACCACAGGCCTACCTACAAGCACAGATGTTCTGAGAGCCTGTTTCATGCACTTCTCGTTAAGAGAAGAAAGCAATGCCTCTGTTTGTGTCTCTCATTCATGTGTGCTGCATCTTGAGTCCTGGTGGCCCACATAAACTTCCCAGTCAACCCAAGCTGGAGAGTGTGCCCCATCCGAGTTCCCCACCAGGTGCCCCAGAGGCCTGTGGTCATTCCAGCACCACCTGACACAGGCAGGCGGAGAGGAATGGCTCAGTAGACCTAACAGAATGCGATGACTATGTCTTGGCAAGTTTCACGAAAGCACGGGGCTGTGCTAGCTTAAACCTGGTTATCAGATCAAAGATGAAGCCTACTAGATGGCGTTATCTGGCCCAGCAAGGACCATATGGAGGGATGTTCAGGGCCGTCAGTCGTAGCTCACTAAACCTTCAGCCCAAGGAGTGCAAGCCAGGGTTCTGTGCACGTTTGTGGTTCTTTGCTCGGTCCCTGGTATGAGTAGGCGCTTAATTTATACACAAGCATCGAATGAGCGAAGATCTAAAACCGGCCACACAGAATGGATCACCCAGCAGCGCTGTCTGTGCAGAGCCCAATGTGAGGCTCAAGTTCAGGAACCGTGCAGCCATAACCTGAGCCCATATCAAGAGTCAGACACTAACTGACTGAGCCACCCAGGTTCCCCCAATTTAATATATATTTTAATTTTTTTAAATGCTTATTTTATTTTGAGAGAGAGGAAGATTCTAGGATTTTTTTCTAGACATGAAAGTCTTCTAGGCACTTAGCGTGCTCTTTCCCATGTCATGCCTACAGTGCTTAATTCCCTTCCGGTGTAGGTGAAGATGCTATGGCTGGCAGAGGCCTACTACCACGTGAAGTGATGGATTCACACATCTCCTTCCCTTCTCTCTCTCTCCTGCCCATTTTTGTCTTCTCCTAAGAAACAGGATTATACTAATCATGTGGTTAAAAGTCTTTATTTAGGGCGCTTGGGTGGCTCAGCTGTTTAGCATCTGACTTTGGCTCAGGTCACGATCTCACAGCTCAAGAGTTCGAGTCCCACATTGGGGGAGGGTGAGCCCCGCTTCTCTCTCTCTCTTAAGAAATAAAATAAGATAGGGGTGCTTAGGTGGCTCAGTCGGTTAAGTGTCCAGCTTTGGCTCAGGTCTTGATCTCATGGCTGCTGGGTTCAAGCCCCACCTCAGGGCCTCTGCTGTCATTACAGAGCCCCTTTCAGTTCCTGTCTCTCTCTCTGCCCCTTCTCAACCCGTGCTTTCTGTCTGTCTCAAAAGTAAATAAAAGCATCAAAAAATTTTAATAATAAAATAATCTTTTTATTTAACAGTGTTGGGAATTTCCCCCTTTATATNAGAGGGGGCACGCAGACAGGAGGGATGTGGGTCCGTCTCCCCCAGAACCATACTGTTTTACCCACGTGGACTGTGTGTCAACAAGCCTATAATCCAAGCCTCAACTAGAAGGAGGTCCTTTCCCATGAATTAATTAATTCCTAATGTGTCAGATGTCCATGGGCTTTCATAACTGAATCTTGCCCTTGTGGGTGCCACTTCTGCTAATACCTGCACATATATGTTGCCATAGCTTTTTTTAATCAAAATTTTTGTTTTTTTTTAATTTACTTATTTTTTATTAATTTTTTTTTTAAGATTTATTTCTAGGAGAGAGAGAGAGAGGCAGTGTGAGCAGGGGAGGGGCAGAGAGAGAGGGAGTCACAGACTGAAATAGGCTTCAGGCACTGAACTGGAAGTCAGCACAGAGCCCGACGCAGGGCCCAAACCCACGACCGCGAGATCATGACCTAAGCGAAAGTCGGATGCTTAACCGACTAAGCCACCCAGGCGCCCCTGTTTTAATCCTTATTTATTTTTGAGAGAGAGAAAGCACAAACAGGAAAAGGGCAGAGAGAGAAAGACACAGAATCCGAAGCAGGCCCCAGGCTCTGAGCTGTCAGCACAGAGCCCTATGTGGGGCTCGAACTCGTGAATCGCAAGATCATGGCCTGAGCTGAAGTTAGACGCTCAACCAACTGAGGCACACAGGTGCCCTGGTGCTGCCATAGCTTTAAAAAATTGTCATTACTTCCTGATGGCGTGGGTTAGATACCATTTCTGGGAGACAGGAAAGAAAATGAGTAGGAGACAGGTCTGAATCAGATACATCTTAAAAGTGGACTTTGATGGTCCATTAGTAAACATACTCCCACCTCATAAAACAAAATGAAAACAACAACCAAAATGATAGACAAAGAGGATTCGTGATGAAGAAAAGAAACCAAAGAGGCACGGTGATCAGTTACAAAACAGATGTTGCCTTGCCGTTCAGGACCTGGCAACCTAGAACTTGGAAGGTGTGGACAATGGGTGACAGAACAAGGTCCGAGTTTAAGGCTGAGGAGAGGAGAGAGCCTTCAGACTGAGCACCAGATCCGCTAGGTGGCTGAATGCTCCTGTCTGGCCTGCGTGGGGGCTGGCCGTAGATAAACGAGGACACTGTGCTAGAGAGGAGCAGCCTGAGCCTCTGCATGGCTGTCCAGACTTCCATCGAGTTGGAGACTGCGTCACTGGACAGTGGAGGTTTGGTCTTCTTTGTCGTGTGCCTTATTGTGGTGAAATAGGACATAATCTTGATCATGTTGCCATGATTTAAGGGTACAGTTCAATGGACGCTTAAAATGTTCGGTCCACACCACCGTCCATCTCCAGGACGTTTTCATCTCCCCAAACTGAAACCTTGTCTCCGTTAAACACTAACTGTCCCATTCCTGTCTTCCCCAGCCCCTGGCACCTGCTGTCCCGCTTTCTGTCCCTGTGAATGGGACTACTCTGGGTGCTGAGTATGAGTGGAATCACAGTATTTGTGACTTGGGGACTGGCTTATTTCAGCATAAGGTCTCGGTTCATCCATGTTGGGACAGGTGTGAGAACTTCCTCGTCAAGGCTGATAAATATTCCATCGTGTGGAGAGACCACATCTTCTCTTTCCAGCTGTCCATCTGACAGACACCCAAATGTCTGCCCATCTCTTGGTGAGCATGAAAGCCACTACCTGAACATGGGGTGCAGGTATCTGCTGTCACTAATGTTGGGTCCGTGGTAAAAGGTGGGATTGCTGGGTCACCGGGTAATTCCACATTTCATTTTCTGAGTGTGTGTCGTGTTTTCTCAGTCCCTCTTCTATTGTGTTTTGACACCTCGGCCACACGTGTGTTTGTTTCGCTCACTATCCATGATGAATCGGCTGTTCGTTGCTTTCACATTTTCATGCCCGGTCCTGATCTCTTGTGACTCGGATTCGAGGGGCACCACATCAGTGTTACTTAGCAGTGAAGACTAAGGAGGGGGGAAGGGGCGGGCCCTTCCCTTCAGGCCATGTGATCCCAGTTAGAACCCTTTGGGGCTCTCTTCATTCTCCAGCCTTTNTGCCCTGTTTCAAGTCCGTCTTACATACCCACAGGCCCATGTCTCCTGCGGCTGCTTCTCTGCACGTGTCCGCTCAATCTACTTCCCCTTTTTTATGTTCTCCAATTAGCCAACATGTGTAGTCCTCAAACTTAGTCTCCTTGTCTGGTGAAAATAAATAAATAAGCTGCCTATCTCTGCCATCCGTTCTACCCTTGGAAATAGAGACTTTCTGGGTGGTTGGGTGGCTCCGTCGTTAAGCATCTGACTCCGGCTCATGTCATGATCCCACGGTTCATGTGTTCAAGNAATCTGAACCAAAGACACAGTGGAACTCAGGCAATAGGCAAGCGTCAGGTACACGTTGCACATGGCAAGCCAGCACATGCTTGAACACTGCATCAAAATGTTGCCCATCTTGGGGAAAGCATTTCAGAGTTCATAAAGCTCTGTTAAATGCAAAGGATGGAAGTCATATTCAGGTTATGAGCCAGAGACTAGTAAGAATAGTTGTATTAAGCTTTGCAAGACCAGAAAACTACAATTAGGCTCACTCTTAAAGTGCCCTTTGCCCCTAAGGTTCCTTTACACTGAGCACACATCATGATTCCATATACATAATAATCAAAAGTAAAACAGACAAGCAGTAATAAGTGTTACAAGGAAGTGGAGAAATTTGAGCCCTCATACATTGCTGGTAGGATTAGCAAATGGTGCAGCTACTTAAGATAACAATTCAGTGGCCCTCAAAGTATTAGAGATAGAGTTACCTCATGACCCAGCAATTCCTTTCCTGCCAAAGACAAATGAAAACACATACACACAGAATCACACATTCATGTTCAGAGTATCATCATTCATAGCCCAGAAGGGAAAAAAACCCAACTGTCCATTACCTGCTAAATAAACCATAGTGTATGTATACAGTAGAATATCACTAGCCATGAAAAGGAATGGAGTAGTAATTCATCTGCAGATGAACCTTCAAAACATTATGTTGAGTGGAAGCAGCCAAACCCAAATGCCACATATTGTAGGATTCTGTTCATATGAGATATTCAGAAGCAGTGAATCTGTAAACACGAAGAACCAGGAAGAGGGGGAAGAGAGGGGGCGTGACTGCTAACCAGCACAGCATTGCTTCTGTGATCCTTTTGGGTGGGCCTTCCTTTTAGCAAACAGTAGACAAACTATAAAGTGACTAGTTTCCACTCTGTTCCCATGTCACAATGGCCTCATTACTCCACAATTGTCTTTCAGGGTTTTAAAATGTCAGGGAAGTGCATATGTAGATTTGTATATGGTAAGTAAGTGAGCCAAGAGCTTTGATGGGATGATGTCCAGACTACCACCACAGCATCCTTCAGAGGCCTATCGGTCTTATCAGACCATGGGTTGGACGTGACCCATTAGGAGGGAGGACACCTGCTGCCTGATAGTGAAGGGGATATCGAGTCCCTGGGACAGGAAACTCCAAACAATGGCTAGAGAAGCTCTAGCCAGGGACAGACATGTCAATTCTCCACTTTTCCCATTAGGTCATGGAGCTTGATAACGTTGGTCTGAGAGCAAGAATGTGGTCCTGTTCCTCTCCACCACAGGGTGTAGAGTTTCTGTTAGGAAGTTCTGACTCCACAGGTCATCAGTGTGGGGACAGGGTTTCCACCCTACAGGGTTTTTTTTTTAATGTTCATTTTTGAGAGACAGAGAGAAAGAATCCAAGCAGGGAAGGGTCAGAGAAGAGGAAGACAGAATATGAAGCAGGTTCCAGGCTCCTAGCTGTCAACACAGAGCCTGACATGGGGCTCAAACTCCTGAGTCATGAGATCATGACCTGAGCTGAACTTAAGAGTCAGACAATCAACTGAGCAACCAGGCATCTCACGATTAATTTCTAAAAATGACTTGATAATATTGTCATTAGGTGCATACAATAATGGCATTTTTCACTTACATTTGATATTGCTTTATACCCCCATTTATACTCTCAGAGTTTGCATTGGAAATGACATAGTAATGTAGGACAATTATTGAGGCAGCTGTATGGCTCAATTGGTTAAGTGTCTGACTTTGCATCAGGCCATGATTTCACATTTCATGGTTTTAGCCCTGTGTTGGACTCTGCACTGACAGCGAGGAGTCTGCTTGGGATTCTCTCTCCTTTTCTCTCTCTCTTTGCCTCTACCCCACTCTCTCTCTCAAAAAATAAAATAAAATAGAAAAGGAATGTGAATTACGAGAAAATTTCTTCTAGTCTCAGACTCAGTGCACACAGAAGTTATATGTCTTCAATTTAATATACAATTTAATTTGCAAATTCAATTTAATTTGCCTGTTGTGATGGGCAGAGTTAATTTTCTGGAGGCTATGTGTGGCTCTGAACCTACAGATCTTCTGAGCTTTAGGCCCTCTGTCGGCTTCTGCTTGTGGGTGCTGCTGTGATCTTGGGGATGTTTGCAAACGCTGAGGGTCTGGCCAAAGCTAAGTTTCTGGACAGAACCACAGAAGATATTCTAGTATCCCTGAATGCGTGTGGTGTTCCCTCCAGGGAGGACAGAGAGGTGCAGATAAAGTTATTTCAGAGTACTTATGAACCAGAATTAATTCATCCTCTACTGCTTTACAACCTTGATAAAGTCTTTTCTATTGATTTTATTTTTAAAATATCATGCTCATGCTAGAAATACCTAAAAAGCTAGAACAGCCAGATAGCATTTTAAAAAATCACAATCCGGGGCATCTGGGTGGCTTAGTCTGTTAAGCGTCCGACTTTCGCTTAGGTCATGATCTCGCGGTTCGTGGGTTCGGGCCCCGCGTCGGGCTCTGTGCTGACTGCCAGCTCAGAGCCTGGAGCCTGTTTCAGCCTGTGACTCCTTCTCTCTCTGACCCTCCCCTGCTCATGCTGTCTCTCTCTCTCTCTCTCCTAGAAATAAATAAAACATTAAAAAAATAAAAATCACAATCCAAGGTCATAAGCACTGTGTTGAATGAAAGAAGCCAGTCACAGAGGAACGTCTAGTGCAGGATCCCTGTTTAGAAAAACAGGCAGAACTGAAGCAACATGTGTGGGGGTGCGTGCTGCAGTAGAGCCCTGTGAAGACAAGTAAGGAAGTGATTCTGTTATCTGTCTTCCACCAGGTGGTGCCCATGGGATTATTGCCCCGGGACAATTCATTGAATGTACGCTTAGATTTTGTGTGCTCTTCTGTACAAATGTGATCCTTCATAATACAAATAGCCTTAAAAACTCTAACCCAGTTAAACATATTTCTTACTAACTTGGCATATGTAGATTTCCAGTTGTGTTTCTATGCATTGTGGCATTATATGTACTATTACATAAGTTCCTATTTGGGCTTGGTACGTGGTCAACATCTTCCTTATGGTTATGTAATATTTTACTGGGAATGAGAATAGAGCTAATTTAGAAGGCTAAAACCTATGAAATGTTGGAAAACAGGTGGAGAAACTCGAGCCTTCATACATTGTGGGTGGGAAGGCAGAATGATGTAGCCACTTGGGGAAATGGTTGAGCACTTTCTGAAAAGTTCAGGAATCACCTATCATACCCTTCACTAGCGCCACTGCAAGGGACCTTCACAAGAGAAACAGCAACACAGGCCTGTGCAAAGTGTTAGGTAGAAATGTTTAGAGTAGCCCCATATGAGCCCAAACTTGGAGCCAACCCAAATGTCCAAAAACTGATGGAAGAATAAACATTTGTCCAATAGAGTAGGATTCAGTAATCAAAAGAAACTACTCACAGATGCTACAACACAGATGAAACTTGAAAACACTGTACAAAATGAACAGGGCCAAGCACAGAATACACCTTTTTGGACCCCAGGTATATGTTTCACGTTGGAGTATAGCTCCATTTCATGGATGTAGCATGAATTATTTAACCAAGCCCCATTGTTAGAGTTGAACTTGTTTCTTATTTTTCAATATTACAAATAGTGTACGACTAAATATTGGTGCCCAAACTTAATTATTTCTTTGGGCAAGTGGCCAGAAATGGAACTGCCTATAGGAAAGTCTGTCCATTTTAAGCCAAATGGCCCCTCAAAATTTGCTCAGTCTGTGCTCCCAGAAGCAGGGCATGAGTCTCAAATATAACACCTCTTACCACACAGTGTGTGGGGGAAGGGCACTCTTCCAAACCTAAGAGCCCCATCGTCATGACACTCTGTATTTTTTTTACAGTACCCCTCCCCCCACCATGGTACACAGCTGGTCTTGCTTATCAGTTGTGCCAACTGCCAAGTAGCAGGTTTTGCTATAGCCACCATAGGATGAATTCTTACCACTGCTTCCATGGGCCTTATGGCGTGGCAAGTGTGGTACATGGACAATGCTTCCCTCTTTCCCTCTGGCATGTTCTGTGTGGGAATGTGGAAAGTCTGCATTTACCACCATGTCAGCAACTACAACAGGCCACATTCTGTTGCCATTACACCTACCATGATATTTATCTCCCTTTGGATATTTGTGTTTCTGAAAATCTCCTGATGGTCGCCATCCTGCTAGGTCTTTTGGGGAGAGCCTCCACCATCTTTGCACTCAGAAATGTGTACAAGGGCATTCTTCAGGACAATGCCACCTTCAATTCATTTTTTGCTTCAGGAATTCTGAACATAGCTGATGGTACCTGTATTTCAGTTGCTGTGATCTGGAATTACTGCTCTTTGATGAATGAAGAGGGTATTGCCTTCCCACCTTCTCTACATAGACCCTTCAAGCCTGATACTCAGGAGATTAGCAGTAACATTCTGGTGGCATCCTGATGTTGTTGAGTGGGTTGGTTTTCCTGTCTTACCAATGCCTTCAGGTTAACCAAGTGCATCCTAAAATTTCAGAAGTGTAAAATTCCTCATTGCAATTGCTTTGCAAATCAAGATTACCATGAGTTTATGGGAAGTATTAGCAGGATGCTGTGTCAAATACCTCCATGGATTCAAGACTATGCCAAGATTATGGGCAGAAAGTAGCCAGTTGTTTCCCTAGGTAATCTCTGTGTCTTTGGTTCATTGATTCACTGGTTCATTGTTTGAATTAAGGAAATTTCATTTTAAAAAATCTTCCCTGCCTGCCAGTTGTTCTTATTGGATCTGAATTTTAATTATTGTTGAATAAATACTCAATACTATAAACCTAACATATGGAAATAAGGTTTTCTGGGATGCTTGGGTGGCTCAGTTGGTTGAGCCTCCAACTTCAGCTCAGGTCATGATCTCACTGCTCGTGGGTTCAAGCCTCGTGTTGGGCTCCGTACTAATACATCAGAGCCTGGAGCCTGCTTTGGATTCTGTCTTCCTCTCTCTCTGCCCCTCCCCTGCTAACACTCTGCCTCTCTCAAAATAAACATTAAACAAAAGAAAGAATAAAGAAAGAAGAATTTCTGTGATTATCACATTTCCCTCTTAAACTTCTGCTAAAAATAACCATCTTTATTTCCTATATCATGATGATGGTAACATTGCACAATCATGTAAATTTCTCAAAATGTGCAGTAGCAGAGAGAATGATATAAGGAATCCACCACACCCATTATCAGACTTAACAATTATCAAGATTTGTCACATTACCTTTATATCTCCTTTCTTCTCCCCTTTTAATCTGTTTTTCCCCCAAAGTATGCCAAAACAAACCTCTGAAATGTCCCTCCATCCCTATATGCTTCACTATGATTCTCTAAGAAACTGACATTTCCTTGCATGATCATATAAAATTTAACAGCTAAAATTGAGGTCTCTGTGTGTATTAGTCAGGTAAGCCTCTAACTCTTGATCTCAGTTTAGGTCTTAATCTGAGAGTCATGATTTCAAGCCCCATGTTGAACCCTCTGTTGGGCATGAAGTTTTTTGGGTTTTTTGTTTTGTTTTGTTTTTGTGAGTATCAACTGAAGTCTTCAGTATGAACTTGTGAGATTATTTCCATGCTTTCTTTATGGAAGATTTTCAGTGCATTAAAAAAATGGACAGATGATTACTTCTACTTCAAGACTGTCAATTTGTTTCCAATAGGGATTCATCCCTTTTATCACTGACTCTTGACAAACTCTCTCTTGGATTATTTTGTGATAAATCCCTGGCAGTGTATTATTTTATTCATGAATACTTCAATACACATCTCTAAAAGTTATGGACTCCTCTTCCTAACATAACCATATTGACATTATCATACAAAAAAGTTAATAATTTCCTATGGCAATGAATATGTAGTCAATGTTCATATTTCCTTAAATACAATAACTGTGTATGTCTATATATTCAGAGTGTTTCAGTTATGTTCATTATTCCTTTTGTAATCAAACAATGGCAGTTTTGGCACTGGAGTCACAGGGACATATGTCCTTTGACATATCTCTTCAGTATTATTTTCAGATGAAAAAAAACTTTAGCCAAGACAACCACAACCTAATGTTTCCCTCAAAGAACTCTACTTTATTAATAAAATTCATCATATAAAAATGACTGTCCTAAATATCAAAATAGTAGAGAGAAGGACATATCTATAATACAGTTAACAATGTATTTATCAAATGTTAGAGAGATGTTGAAAATAAAGCACATTATTTACTCTGTATCTAATTTCCTTNNNGGAGTTTGAACTCAACGATCCTGAGACCAAGGTCTATATGAGCAAGACCTGAGCTGAGATCAAGAATCTGTAAGTTAACTGACTGAGCCACCCAGGGGCCTCAAGGATCTTTTTTGCAAAATAAGTGACAGTTGTCAAACATCAATTGTTTTATGGACACACTAGAAACGCCCCCTACTCATAAAGCTAATTTTTTGAGCAAATATATTTTACCAGGTAAAAACCTTTCTACAGTATTAATAAGTANACACCCTGCTTAAAATCATTTTATCAAACATTTTTTTTAGTAATGGTTCCTATATTAACATTTAAGAATAACAAAAAAGGCTTTTTTAAAGTAAAATCAGCACCCAACATGGGGTCAAACTCATGACCCTGTAACTAAGACTCACATGACCTATACTTAGCCAGTCAGATACTCCAGAAGAAAAGCATTTTTAATAAAGTCAAATCCTTACTGAAATAATTTTACTTTTCTTTTCAAGAGTCATGTAGAAAACATGCTACTATTTCAAGAGGAAAAATTCTTCTGCAGAAAGCCTAACTTAGGAAGAAGCAAATTCTAAACACAGTATGATCATGCAGCTGTCTTTACAGTCTCAAGAATTTTGAGACATTCACTTGTCAATAATGTGTGTGCCCAGTCTACGGGCATGCTTTTTTCTTGAGCTTTTTCCACTTAGGAGAGCTTGCCATCATGTTGAAGAAGATAGCTGAAGTTCATGGTCATGAAATTGTTTTCATCTCAATTCTTCCAGCATGTTTTTCAGTATGTTTGGGAAAAACTCTTATGTCTTTTCCTAGAGCATTTAGTTCTTTTATGACTGATGCCTGTTTGGCTGATGTTACAACACTTTTCAAAAAATATTGGATTCTTGACTATTTGTATCACACTTATTTTACTTGCAAAATATGTTTTTGCATTCATTTTTTTCATGTTTTTTAGCTATGCTACATTCTATGTCTTAGTATTTTTTAAAATAATTTTCCAACTGTCTGAGATTTCCATTATATTCCAGCAAGGTTTTGCCCATTGAATATCCACATTGGGACAGTATGCTCAGTACACATTGGTATTATCCACATCCCTCCTCTGAAATGCAGAGTTGTGACATTTAATGAAACTATTTACCAGGTGATTAATTCTCTGACCATGCCTATCAATTAAGAGATACTGCCTATGTCTCACAGGAATCAATCATGATTGATCAATCATGATTCCTGTGGTTTGTATAGTGGTAGTGATGGTAGTTCCCATTCTATTTACAATTTCATTGTGCTATAAAAATTACCCTTTAACCAGTACAAGTGAGTGGTTTTTAGTATATTCGTATACCTGTTTAGCCATTGCACTTATCCGATTACAGAACATTTTTATCATCCAAAAGGAAACCCCATTAAGCAGTCTCCTTTAATCTTTGGGGACTTTTTGTGCCTCAGCAAGATGTACCAGGTGCATCACATACAATTCAAGCTCAAGATCTTGAACCAGCATGCCATTCCTTCAGTGGGCCCTAGATATGGAAATAGTATTTAGAAACCACAATTTAGGCACTGCTAGTGCACATTCTCTGGTTGTCTTTATATGTAACTATTTTAGGCATATGAATTTTTAAGAAAAAAATTATTATACAATTTTTTAATTCAAATTCATATGATTTTTTTCTAACTACAATTTTATATTGCAT
>NW_027526935.1:17418-19450 GCF_008692635.1 Crocuta crocuta
TACAATTTTATATTGCATTTCTCCCAGATTGAAAACCCAGCAATATTAACATTCTTTACATGACATATAAAGTATCAAAAATATTCATAATATCATCATTAGCCACAAAACTTCTGAATAAAGCTTAAAGTTTAGTTTAAACCCTCTTCATCTCTACTGTTAATTGTGTTAGATATGAATGATAAAAATACAGCATTTTAAAATATAATATATAATGGTTATATCATTAGCCATTAATGATGGTTGTATAGTTATATATGGTTGATAAGCAATTATGCTTACTCATTTCATTTTTCTTTTAAAAAGTTTTTAAATGTTTGTTTATTTTTGAGAAAGAGACAGAGTGTAACCAGAGGAGGGGCAGAGAGAAAAGGTCCCATTCAGATCTTCAGGGCTGGTGTTGGACTCAGTGCCATGCATTTTCCATGCAACTACAAGAAAGGCTTGTAAAGTGGTTCCTGGGTAAACGTCATGTGTGACACAATGAAATCTTCTGCCGTAGAAGTCTAATTAAGGCCAGCTTCACAGATAGGTGCTTTGAAAGTGGATTTATGTAAATTCAGTGGATCAATACCATGAGTTTCTCAGAAAATATAAGGTCATAGAAGACATGCTTCTGTAAAAGGGCTGCCCCAACCCAATTCTCACAGGAGATGGTAACCACGGACAGAGCAGCACATCTGTCACCTATTGGTCACAGAGGCTGAATTGGCTTTGGTGGATGTTTGGTGGTGACTTTCTTCACTGCCAGTCTCAAGACAGAACAAGCCAATGGGTCATAAAGAATTTAAATGCATAAAGCAAGGTGATCACCATGGCTGTAAATCCATGGCTGGATTTACATTTGCTTATAAGTGTAAAAGAAGAAAAGGAAAAAAAAATAGTTTCACACCTTCTAAAGTACCTCTCAGAAAGATTATTTTACAAGCAGAGATATTTTATAAGCAGAGATTATTTTAATAAGCAGAGCTAATGCATCCTGTGTATTACATATCTGAATGTATCTAGCACCAACTTTGGTACTAGAGGATGCTAAGAAGGCTGGAGACCTTTCTTTCATTCTTTCTCCTTCACAGATATCCTCTCAAGGTAATCAGGAGCAAGAGGGATGACATATTGCATTTGGGTTGGAGACAAAATCAAAAGTGCCAGAACATTTGTTGTTGAGACCAGGAAATACGGAGTCACATAAGAGTGACAGCACTTCCAAACCAAGGGAGGGAAGGCAGCACAGATTAATGCTGGTAACTCCTTCATCCTCTCTAGTAGTCCCAGCTCAGGTTCTGAGGAAACAGCAAGAGGTGACAGTTTTCATAATGCCCAATGAACTGATGTTTCATGATTCATGAATTACTTTTATTCTCTTTCTGACAACCCTGGAGCCTGTGCTTGACTAGCTTGAGCACCAGGAAGCACAGAGTTCCTGTGGCAAAGAAAGGATGTGGGTCAGGTGGCTCCAATCTTCCACATGAAGAATCAAAATATAGAGATTGCTAAGTAGCGCTAGGATGAAATCCTTCACATAGTATAGTCCTTCACATAGTAGTCAGAACAATTAATGGAATTATCTGCTGGGGAGTTATTTTTCTGCTCCAAAAGCTCATTGTCCACATGACTGAGGTGCCCCACCAGAGATTTCACACACCACCTCTGTGCCACCTGCATACTTCCCTAGGACATAGACTTTTTCTCTACAAGAATGGTGCAAGTATTGTGGAGAATAAACGTTTCCATCCACCTCTCTTTCCTAGATTTCCCTTCTTCTAAAAGATTCTCCCAAATCAGGAGAGTAGTAAATAGTGTGTGGGTTCTCTGTGAAATTTCAAAAGTCCATCTAGATTCCTGACTGGCCACATTTGTATTAGAAACCTACTTCTACAGGGGCACCTGGGTGGCTCAGTTGGTTGAGTGACTGTGGCTCAGGTTATGATCTCAAGGTTTGTGACTTTGAGCCCTGCATCTGGTTTGCTGTTGTCAGCACAGAGCCTGGTTTGGATCCTCTCCCCCCCCCCCCCCCCCGCCCCCCCCCCCC
>NW_027526935.1:19477-35914 GCF_008692635.1 Crocuta crocuta
GCTTGAACTCACACTCTCTCTCAAAAAAAAATTCTAATTCCACAAAACTCAGATGCCCTACTGCTGACTGAGAAAATGCATCCACCTTAAGAGTAAAGTATATGCTTTATTATTTTAATACTAATAAATTCCTCCCCATAGTAGGCCCAAACTGGAGACAACCCAGATATTCATCTAAAGAAGAATGGACACACAAATTGGGTATGGGCAAACAATGGACAACAATATAAATGAACAAAGTGATGATGCATTCAACAGCAGAGATGAATCTCACAAACAATGGCAAGCAAAAGAAAGCTTACAGGAGGGGCATCTGTGTGGCTCAGTCGGTTAAGCATCCTCCTTCAGCTAAGGTCATGGGTTTATGGGTTCGTACATTCACACTCCACATCAGGCTCTGTGCTCAGTGTTTGCTCAGAACCTGGAGCCTGCTTTGGAGTCTGTATCTCCTTATCTCTCTGCCCCTCCTCCACTCACTCTCTGTCTCACTGTATTTCTCAAAAATAAATATATATAAAAAAGAAAGCTGACAGCAAAGTTACTTTACATTCTGTGTGTTTCCATACATGTGAATTTTAAGAATATGCAAACAAGGATGCTTGGGTGGCTCAGTCGGTGAAGCATCCAACTTCACCTCAGGTCATGATATCATGGTTGGTGGGTTGGAGTCCCACATGGCTCTTTGCTGACAGCTTGGAGCTTGGAGCCTGCTTCAGATTCTGTGTCTCCCTCCCTCTCTGACCCTCCTCTGCTCATGCTGTCTCTCTCTCTCTCTCAGAAATAAATAAAACTTTTTTTTTAATTTTAAAAAAGAGTGAAGAAAGAGATTTTGAGGACTGGAATATTCTCTTTATCTCAGTGGAAGTTACTGTGGAACATATGTATAAATTCCTTGAGGCACACATTTAAGGTGAGTATTTTTTACTCTTTGTAAGTTACACCTCAGCTAGAGTGTGAAACAAAAGGAAGTGAAAGAATAAAGGTATAAGTTTCTCCAACCCTATTTGCTATAAACTGTTCTACCCTTTTCACTCCTCTCTGCAAAGTCCTGGCCATACTTTAGTTTAACATCAGGCTTAGTGTGTGTATGTGAGTTTCTAGAATTTTGATCATAGCCTTAAATTAAAATGATATAAATCTACAACTATAAGCATAGTCAGCTGGCAACAGTAGTTAAGGTAGAATGCAGAGGGGGGAAGAATGGAACTATATATTTCCAGATGAAACAAAACAGAAAGAGGCCACACATGAGAGACTAGATCAATATCTATCCTTGGATGCTTGTCCAAGGAAACTCAAGGAAGGTACATTCCTGTTGGCCCTAACTTTGGCTCCTATCAGGAACATCTTTCTTTCAATTCAATATGGACCTCCTTACAGTTTTCCTACTTAAGACTCTCATTAGTTACAGTGATTATGTGGTCTATGTCCTCAAAAAATAAATTTCTATTCTAGAAAGACTTCTAAACTCTTCAAGGGTTGTTTGACTGCTCTGCTGCTTTTAGAATCTCTTGAAATGTACATACCACTCATAATTCACACACCCATACTAGTAGTCATAGAAACATAAGAATAGTTATTTGTTTCTTCAGTCAGCTGTAGGCCCAGTCTGGGGCTTGAACTCACAACCTTAGATGAAGAGTCACATTCTCTGCCAACTGAGCTAGTCAGGCACCCCAAGAATGTGTGTGTGTGTGTGTGTGTGTGTCAGAGGAAACTACTGTGCTTTATTTTTTGTTCTGGTTAACAAAAGCATTGAGATGTTTTGGGAATCATTTTAGTTTAATTACTTTATCTTCTCTGTGAAGAACTTACATGTCATTCATTGGCTGGTTCCACAAAGGAAGTCACCCCAGGCCACTTCTATTTTGACATAACCATACATTAACACATTTCTACCATGGTCTACTAGCCTCTATGCTGCTGGGTTTTAAACTGAGTTGATTTGAATATCACTTTGAATATGAATGATATCTGACAACATGGGGTAATGTCATCTCCATCATCATATCTGTCTTTCCTTGACACAGTGATATGACCGTGTGTGTGCTGGGGGTGAAGCAAATTGCTGCCTTGTGACATAGAAATGGCAAAGATGGTGTGGCCAAACCACAGGGTATCATTCCTTCAATAAATTGAACACAACTTGTTTTTACAAAAGATCTGCTCTTTGTGATACTTTTTATGGTAATATATGGTAATATATCACATAAAATTTATAATTTTAACCTTGTTGAAGTGTTCAGCAGCATTGAAGACAGTCACATGTTGTGCAGCCATCACAACTATCCATCTCCAGAATTTTGTCATGATCCAAAACTGAAACTCATTACCCATTGAACACTAACTCCCCTTCCAACCACTATTCAACTTTCGGTCTTTATGAATGTGACTGTATATATGAGGTCACTCATGTAAGTAAAATCATATAGTATTTGTTCTTTTGGGTCTGGCTTATTTCACTCAGTACAATGTCCTCAAGGTTCATTCATGTTATAACAGGTGTCAGAATGTCCTTCCTGTATAAGCCTGAATCTTATTCTGTGATATGGATAGACCACACTTGTTTATTGGTTCATACACTGAGACATATACATATATAGAAGTGGAATTGCTGCACCATATGATAAACCTGTGTTAAAACTTTTGAGGAATCTGTGTATTGTTTTCCCTAGTGGCTGCACTATTTTGCAATCCCACCAGGAAAGCACCTTGCTGATAACACTTGTAACTTATTTACAATATGTTGCTGTCCTTCAAGATTCAGATTCATTTTACTGGGACATAATAATATGAAAAATTATTATAATTGACATAATAATTGTCTATTGTAAAAAAAATTATGGTTTATTTATTTTCATGAGAGAGAGACAGAATGTGAGTCAGGGAGATGAAGAATATGAAAAATATAAAGCAGGATCCAGGCTCCAAGCTGTCAGAACACAGCCCAATGCAGGGCTCAAACCCACCAGCCTTAAGATCATGACCGGAGCCCAAGTACGCCACTTAACCCACTGAGCCACCCACACACCCTAAATTTGTCTATTTTTAAGTTAATTTAATTATTTTGAGAGAGAGAGAGAGAGAGAACAGGCAGGGGAGGGACAGAGAGAGAAAGAGACAGGGAATCACAAGCAGTCTCTACACTGTCAACACAGAGCTCAACGTGGGACTTGAACTCACAGGCTGTGAGATCATGTATGAGCTGAATTGAAATCCAGAGTCAGACGCCTGTATTTTTTATTCTCTTTGGCTGTGAATAAATGTTATCTGTTATCAGGAGAATCAGGAATCACTGTGTCAACAGCAAGAGCTCTAGAGTCTGGCTTTGCCAGCTATATCTATTTGAACTAGAGCAAGTTGCTTAACCTCTCTGTGCACAAGCCCCTCATCTAGAAAATGTAGATCATAATTGTACATCCATCATTGGGCTGTCAGGAGGATTGAGTGTGTTAACATAAACTATTCAGAATAGGGAATGACCTATTCAAAATATAAGCTATGCATAACATACCTTTGTTAAGAGGCAGGGTATATTGGGCTTTGTTCAGAGCCCCAAACTCTACCTAACCATACCTCTTTTACTATAGGTAGTTCACCTTTCTTTGTGGATCTTTTAATTTGGCTGGCATTTTTCCTTCCTGTTTAAAATTTCCTACTGCTGCGAAGAATACTTGTCATCCTTCAATCTTCTGAACACTTGAGTCCTTCTACATGGCACATGGGTAAAAATTTAAATAACATATACGGAATCTTTCAAATATGATCTTCAGGGAAAACAGGTTCCCATCCCACTGGTTTCAGACACAGATGCACCCAAACTTTCCTGAACTGGCATATTCTCCCACATTTGTAACATTTTCCTTCCTGATTTCTTTATTCTGTGCTAACTCATTGGTCCTATGGACCATTCCCTCAGACCTCTATTGACAAGGAAATATTACTCCTGGAGAGTGAGGTCATCAAACTGGCAGTCAGCTCCAAACTCATTTTTCTAATTTAACTAAAACCACTGCCTTGTACAATAAGGAAGTTCATTCCCCAGAAGATTATGGAACAGAGGATACAGTGTTGGGAATATCAGGCTTCATATCAAGGTGATGTAGTTGGGAGCCCTATAAAGTCTTCTACATGGGCGGTTGTTTGTGTTACCCACATACCAGTGCACTGTGAGCAGACTGTTTTTCAGTCCCTTTGCTAATCAGCAGAGAGAGAAGCCCTAGGATCATCCTTGCCACTAACTCCCAAGGATTCAAACTGAAAAAGATGTAAATAAGTCGGTCTGAAATCTAGATTGTGTTTCATAAGAGATATTTTCTTCATGCAAAATACATTAAGCTGTTTTTAAGTTATACCCTTAAAAGGAGCAACATCTAAAGTGGAGTTTTGAGCAAATGATAGACTATAAAAGGAATTGGCATGATTGGTTTTTTTTTTCTAAAGTAGGCTCTAAACCCAGTGCAGAGGCCAATATGGGGCTTGAGCTCACAACCCTGAGATCAAGACCAAAGCTGAGATTATAAGTCGGACACATACCTGACTCTGACAGGCAGGCACCCTTAGCATGATTTGTTGTGTGCAACATATTACATATCATCAAGCTCATGTGTATTCTGTTTTCCCCTTAAAACTATGTACCATACGAATTATAAAAAATACAAAAATAAGAATGAAAGTCTTTTCTTCTGTCAGTTGCTTAGGGATCCTCTTTGTGTGTGCATGCATCATTCTAAACTTAAAAAAATATATGTACATACCTATTTGTAGATATAGAAAGAACATCATGTGTTTTCTTTTGACACAAATGGTCACACCATATGTATTATTTTTCATTTTGCTTTTTTATTTTCGGTGTTCTACGAAAGTTTCTTCAGATCATTTACGTACATTCACTCATTGTTGGTAATTGCTATGTAATATTTTACTCTAAGCCTGGATGTACTACAGTTTAGTTAAGCATTCCTTTATTAGTAGACATTTATTATTTATTTCTAGTTTTTCTGGATATACGGTGCTGAGTCTGACATCTCCTTATGCATTTTTTTGCAGACTTTTAGTGATACCCTGGTAAAGGCCTGGAATTAGAGTTGCTAGACAAGAGTTACTGAACAGATCAGTGGTTGAGAGATCTGTCACATTGTGTTCCAAAAATGCTTTGTAAATTTGTACTGTTACCGTGGTCATTTTATCCTTACAGAAAATATTTAGAACACTAACTGAAAGTCAATACATACGTGAGACAGTTAAATATAACTTTCAGACAAGAGGGACAAGATGTGTATATTTAGAACTTTCTAAACTGTGACTCACTGTGTTTATTTTTTCTCTTTGGTGTTCCTGGTTTGACTTCATGATGACTCTACCTTGTCTTCAGTCAACTGGAATTGAAGCACTTTTTCCTCAAACTGATGGGCCTCTTTTTTAGTTATTTGGCCTGGGCTTTTGGCATCAGCCTGGCCAACAGCACATCTTGGCGTGTGTGGGAATTTAACAGCAACATTGTTCCCATTGTGTTCATTGGACTTTGGGATGCTTTCTACCTTCAAAAATTTAATATCTCTGGAGCAATTGTTGAGTTGCCAATGTATTGCAGGATCAATGGGAGCTGGGTAATTTCAGATGAAATCTGGTATGGGCAGGACCTGATATTGTTGGCAAATTTTATGAAGTCAGCAGTCCTGATTTTTGGCTCAGTGGCACTTTTGGTCTGCTGGATCCATGCCCCATACCCAGACTTCCTTCGATTGTGTTACAACATCTCTGCCTTCTTTCTTACCTTTAGTTGTAGTTGTACTATGATTACAGTGAGCTGGAATTTTGCTGTAGATTTTTATGGGCAAACCACCCTTGACTTCCCACTTAGCTTTCCCATTGGAAAAGAAATGCTAATAAGAAAACACTTCTCCTATGTATTCCCACTAGGAATCACAACTTCCACCCTCTCACTAATAAGTGCCACCATGTTCTTCTGTGAAACATTTTCCATAAAACAGTGGGGCAAAGTGAAACCCGTTACTGTGGGCAAACGTCCCAAAGAAAAGGTCTGAATGAAGGTCCTATTGTTTGGAATAGCTACCAATAATTTTCTTGAAAAAATGTCTTACATATGTATCATATTGTTGTAATCATCTAAAATAAAATATAGTTGATTTTTCAGGGTGTGTCTGAAGCTTATTCTCCTCTTCTACATTTTCCTGCTAACATCTTTATTTCTTTGAAGCATTTCAGTTCCTGAAATGTGCAGGCAAATACGTTCTGTGCATACACTGTCAAAATTAAAGGCACGAAAAATACTTTATACTGCAAGCACACAGGTGCAAGCATCAATGCAGACAACCAACTCTAAGTTGAATCAGAGGTTTTAAATCAGCTTGTGTATACATACAGAAAAATAATCATGTGAAGAGGTTAGTGATCTTGGGGCTCCTGGGTGGTTCATTTGGCTAGGCATCCAATTTCGGCTCAGGTCATGATCACATGGTTCGTGGATTCGAGCCCCACTTCAGGCTCTGTGCTGACAGCTAGCTCAGAGCCTGGAGCATGCTTCTGATTCTGTGTCTCCCTCTCTCTCTACCCTACCCTGCTCATGCTGCCTCTCTCTGTCTCTCAGAAATAATTAAAACATTTTAAAAAAGAAATAAAACATTAAAAATTAAAAAAAAAAGAAGTTAGTGATCATAAGGCATTGTAGTTGGTTAGGTTAGTGTAATTGCCAAAGTCAGTGCAATTAACATTTTAGGCTAAGTTTTTTGGGGGTATGGGTGTAAGTTATACATTGTAGGATGTTTATCAGCAACTGTTACCTCTACCCACTGGATGCCAGGGGCACTTCCTCTCTCCTTCTATTGAGATTAAAAAAAAAATCTCCAGATATTTCCCAATATCCACAGGGGCAAAATTGCTCCCCATTTAGAACCTCAGGGTTACAGGTAGCCAAAGACCCTGGATAATGAACACTATGGCACACTGGGAGGATTTTGAGGAAAACTATTGAATACAATTGTATTGCTCAGTATATGATAGCATCCTGGGTCTTTGGCTCCCTTTAACTCAAGGTCTACTGGGGGTGATTTTGTTCTATACACCACAGAATTTTGGCAATATCAAAAAATATAATTTTTGAGGGGCGCCTGGGTGGCTTAGTCAGTTAAGCATCCGACTTTCGCTTAGGTCATGATCTCGTGGTTCGTGGGTTCGAGCCCCGCGTCAGGCTCTGTGCTGNCAGACATTTCCCAATATCCACAGGGTCACAATTGCTCCCCATTGAGAACCTCAGGGTTACAGGTAGCCAAAGACCCTGGATAATGAACACTATGGCACACTGGGAGGATTTTGAGGAAAACTATTGAATACAATTGTATTGCTCAGTATATGATAGCATCCTGGGTCTTTGGCTCCCTTTAACTCAAGGTCTACTGGGGGTGATTTTGTTCTATACACCACAGAATTTTGGCAATATCAAAAAATATAATTTTTGAGGGGCGCCTGGGTGGCTTAGTCAGTTAAGCATCCGACTTTCGCTTAGGTCATGATCTCGTGGTTCGTGGGTTCGAGCCCCGCGTCAGGCTCTGTGCTGACTGCCAGCTCAGAGCCTGGAGCCTGTTTCAGTCTTGACTCCCTCTCTCTCTGACCCTCCCCTGCTCATGCTGTCTCTCTCTCTCTCTCTCTCTCTCCTAGAAATAAATAAAACATTAAAAAAATAAAAAAAATTTTTTTTCAAAAAAAATATAATTTTTGAAGTATAGAACTCTATGGTAGTGTCAGGTAGCTAATTAGATAGGGGGTAAATCTGAAGAAATCTCCTGAAACACAGCCTGGAAGATAAAGAAATTGAAAGCATAGAATAGCACCTACAGGACTTTCAAAATAGTGTGAAGGCTCTGGGTATGTCTCTAGGCATTTCAGTGCAACACAGACTGTGCAAAAAAGTTGACATTTGAAGTGAGGTTGAAATATTTCCATAATTAATGGAATAGCTGACACTTCAGATTGAGAAAGCACACTGAGTGTTGAGTAAGATATATAAAAAGAGATTCACACCTATCCTAGTGAAAACACAGAAATGTCAGATACAAGGAGAAATTCTTAAAGACACTACAGAGAAAACAAATGATAAAAGATCTACAATTAGACCAACAAATGCCATATGCTCAAAAAAGGGTAAAAACAATAACTTACTATTTTCAAAGTCATGATAGAAAATAATGGTCAATTGCTAATGCTATGTCTACTAACCCATCACTTGAGAATAAGGACAAAACAAAGACATTTTCAGATAAAGAACGTACAAAAGGGATCTTTTGGGAAGAAAGAAATTATCCTGGAATCAAGAAGCAATCATAAACAAGGAAATTGGTAAACAGATGGGCATATCTAAATCAGCACTGATTATAATTTTTAAATATCAATATTATGGAGTTCACAGATGGCATGTAAGACAAGAGAGGAATAATTGGGACTAATGCTTTTTAGTTGCTTGTTTATTCTGAGTAATTAACTTGAGATTTTAAGTAAGTATATATGCTAAATGTTAAGGGTAACCATGAAGCAAATAGAAAAAGGATGAAACAAAATTAAAGGTACAAGGACTGTAAAGGACAAAACCAAATTGTAATTTTTCCAAGAAAAGACTGCATAGTCATGATTTTATTTATATGAACTTTCTAGGATGAGTTAAGATGGCAGAAGTGCAGGAGGACTTACCTAAGCTTGTGTTGTCCCTCAAGCATGGCTAGGTAAATATCAAGTCATTCTGAACACCCAAGAAATCAAACTAGGGACTACTAAAACAAAACTGCAAATCTACAAGTAGAAAAACAACTATTTGTGGGGTACCTGGGTAGTTCAGTTGGTTAAGCATCCAGGTCATGATGCTTTGGCTCAGGTCATGATCTCATGGCTCATGAGTTCAAGCCATATATCATGGCTCACGAGTTCAAGCCATATATCATGCTCTGTGCTGACAGCTCAGAGCCTGGGGCTTGCTTCAGATTCTCTGCCCCCCGCCATTCTCTCTTGCCCCTCCTCCCTCACACTCTGTCTCTCTGTCTCAAAAATAAACATTTTTTAAAAATTAAAAAAAAAAGAAAAAAGAAAAAAACGTCCACCTCATGGAAGGTAGAAGCTGTGGGTTGTTGATTTGAGGCATATAAGAAATGCAGATGCTGTGGATGGATCCCTGCTTACAGAGATTACCACAAGTTCTTATAAGCAGCAAAGCACAAAATCTGAAACTATGGAAGTCTACCATCACACCAGGATTGTGCCTGACTGATTTTGGTACTGTGGGGAAGGAGAGCAGAGACCCAGGAGGAGACAGCATGGTCTGAGGATCTGTGTCACACAGGAAGAAAAGTTCCCCTTCTTGCAGTGCCAGCGGCAATAACACCAACGAAGTGGGAATACCAGCAAGAACTCTCTGGAGACAGAAGAACGCATGCTTCCAATATGGAACAGTGTTCCTAGGCATAGGAGCAGGAACAATGGTTGAGAACAGCAAGACTTGATGCTGGCATTCTACTACACTTTGCCATAAACTCCAAACAACTGTGTATCTGTGTAATTGCTTTCTTGGGATGAGTCAGCAAATGGCAAAAGGGTGGTGAGATTGAGCAGTGGTCTTTGATGTGGGCATCCATAAAATTTGGAGTTTAGAAATCCAGCTTTTCCCTGAGATAAAACATAGGGATACTATGCTGCCTGGGAGGCAGATGACTCAGGCAAAGAGTGAAGGCAGAGATCTGACAGAAGTCAGGTACAGAGGAGGAGTGATTGTTTGCTTTTCTGAGAGGTCTTCCTGAAGAGTGGCATTGTGGTAGGAACCCCTCCCTAAGGAGAAAGAAAAAAAAAATGAAGAAGAGAGAATAGAAGACTTTAAGGTCACCTAGATATGGGTCCAGCTGCCTACATCCCCCATGTTCTTGTAAACTGAAACAACTTAATCAGACTGCATGTTTATATGTGTTACCATATATGGGAGACAAAGAAATAGAAAATGTTTTAAAAAACTTTGCCATGTGATGTGGACAGCTCAGTTCTTTTGGGTACAAACCCAACTGAGCAGTGTCGGTAAGAATAAAGTTGCTTCCTGGAAAGAAAAGCCTCAGTGTCACCACTCTCTGTGCGAGAATCCTGCAACAGCAGGAGCAAACTCTCCATTCCAGGGATGGGGGAGCAGGGATATACCATTTCCTGCCCCATCCATCATCAGTGAATGACCTCAGTGAGCTAAACAGTGCCAACAAGTGGAGACTAAGGCACCTTAGTCTAAGGCACTAAGGCACTAAGGCACTCACCCCTGTGCACCTTACAGGTGAATCTCTATTAAGGCATGAGAATCAGCCCAATGTAATCCCACTCCCCAAAACATAAGCAAGTGTACTGATCAAGAAGATGATTCCTGCAAATTCCCTGAAAGAAAGAACAGGAAGAAGAAGTAATGGCCAGGGATTTAATCAATACAGATATATCTTTACTAGAATTTTAAAGAGCAATCAGGGTGCCTGTGTGGCTTAGTCAGTTTCATGTCTGACTCTTGATTTTAGATCAGAAAATGATCCCAAGGTCATAGGATCAAGTCCCATGTTGGGCTCCACACTGAGTATTGAGGCTGCTAAAGATTCATCTCTCTCTCTCTGCCCCTTCCCCTACCTGTGTATGCTCTCTCTAAAATCGCCATCATCATCACCCCCAGAAACTTTAAAAATAAAACAATAATCACTTGGGGGGAAATGTAGAGGCAAGATGGCGGAAAGTAGGAAGCACCATACATTTTGCCTGCACTCATCTCTCAAACAGAGAAGGCCTGAAGTTGTAGGACACTGAGCCACAGGAGTTTGGGAAGAGAAAGAGACAGAGTACACTGGGAAGGAAACCTCATAAGTGCGTGAGTGCGAACTGGGGAAGATAAAAGCAGGACGGGACCCAGAAATACAGGGGGTGGGGGGACCCAGCTTTCATGTAGCTACCATGAGTGATAAACTGGTGAGAGGTGGTGAGCTGCCGCGAGTCCAGGGGAAAGGAAAGAAAAGCTGAGATTGCTCATAGAATCTCCCTGGAGAAGAGAAAAACCTGGGCTTGGAAAGACAGTGTTTTTAGCTCTGGCTGGGGTGCTGACTTTAAACTAGGTCCCCTGGTCCCAGAAGGAGCCAGGAAAAACTGAACTGCAGTGCACCCGGCACCATCCAAGGCGGCGGCGGCCCAGTGAACCGGCAGCAACACCTGCATAGGTGATCCCAGCGCAGGGTGAAGCGGCAGTGGCGCGCACGACATCGACACACTGAAGCGGCGGTGGCTGCGACCCGGTGAAGTGGCGCCGGCTCCGGGTGGAGCAGCGGCTGCGTGAGCGAAAGTTGCCTGCTGAAGCGGCATCGCCAGTGAAGCAGCAGCAACGCCTGCGGTGGTGGATCCCAGCGCCAGGTGAATCGGCAGCGGCTCCCATGACACCGGCCCACTGAGGCGGCGAGGGGTGGTGACCCGGTGAAGTGGCGCCAGCGCCCGGTGAAGTGGCTGCGTCAGCAAAAAGTTGCCTGCTGAAGCGGCGGTGGCTGGTAAAGCGGTTGCGGAGGGGTGAGGCAATGCGGTCTCTGCGGACTTGAAGTTACTATGTTCCCCAAACGCATAGGGTTGTATTACTGCTTGACCCGGGCTCATCTGAGGCTGCGGCACTTTCCCCACCCTCCACTCAACCCCGGGCAACAGGGAAGCAGCACCAGCGGAACTGTTAATGGCGGTATAACAAAGCCTCTCAGGAGTAATCAGACTACATAGTTTCTTTTGATAACACCATTGTCTTTCTGTCACCTCTCCAACCACATTCCACCCTTTAGTTCTTTGAAAAACGCTTCTTATCCCTTCTGCCTGTTTCATTCTATCTCCAATTTGGCCTCATCTCCGCCCTATCATCTCTTTCTTTCTCTATGCTCTTCAACAAGCACTGCATACACCTGGCTATTTAATAGTAGCCGGGAAATCTGGTTATATGCTTTAAACCAATCTTTGTCTATTGGTTTTCTCTTTCTTCCTTTTCGACTTTTTAATGTATTTTTATTTTCTATCATTTGCCTTCCCTCCTCCGTCTTTTCCCATTACTTTTTAGTTTTCCTTATCGGTTAGCATGATGGTTGGATTTGTCTGTGCGTTTGTGTACCTCTGTTCCCTGTGTGTTTGTCTCTATGTTTTCTTCTCCAGGGCCACCTCAAGAAAAAAGCCAAAGTACACATGGTGGAGAGTCCCAAATACCACTTCAAGTAGGAAAATGAAATAACCAAGGTCTCAACAAGAGAGACCAAGAGATACCATTCAAAGAACACTTCCTGAAAGGATAGGCCCTGGGTAGTCAAAGAGTCTTCTTGGGGACAGCAGCACTCACAGGTGCAGAGAGCATAACAAGTCTTTAAGACTAACAAGAGACAAAAAGCTAACCAAAATGACGAAACAAAACAGCTCTCCTCCAAAGAAACTCCAAGAAGAATTGACAGCTAATGAACTGCTCAAAACAGATATAAGCAGCATAACCAAACAAGATTTTAGAACAATAATCGTAAAATTAATTGCTGGGCTTCCAAAAAGCATAGAGGACATCAAAGAAACTATGGCTANCAGAAACCTACTAGAACTGATCCAAGAATTCAGCCAAGTTGCAGGGTACAATATCAACGTAAAGAAATCGGTTGCATTTTAATACACCAACAATGAATCAATAGAAAGAGAAATCAAGAAACTGATCCCATTCACAATTGCAGAAAAACCATAAAGTACCTAGGAATAAACCTAACCAAGGNTGCACATGTACCCCGATTTTCTAGCAGCACTCTCAACAATAGCCAAAAATGGAAAGAGCTTCAGTGTCCTCAACAGACGAATGGATCAAGAAGATGTGGTTTATCTATACGATGGAATACTACATGTCAATGAGAAACAATGAAATCTGGCCATGTGTAGCAACATGGATGGACCTTGAGGGTGTTATGCTGAGCAAAATAAGTCAGGCAGAGAAGGACAAATACCATATGTTTGCATGTATAGGCAGATTAGGAGGAACCTAATGGAGGACCAAGGGGGAGAAGAAAGGGGGAAATAGTGGGGGAGAGGGAGAGAGGCAAACCATGAAAGACTCTCGAATACTGAGAACAAACTGAGGACTGATGGGCGTGGGGCGGAGGAGGGAGATGGGCATGGAGAGGACACTTGTGGGGATGAGCACCGGGTTATATGGAAACCAACTTGACAAGAAACTATTTAAAAAAAAAATAATAATAATAAAATAAAACAACAATCATAAAGATACTAGCTGGTCTTGAAAAAAGCATAGAAGACACCAGAGAATCCTTGCTTCAGAGACTAAAGAACTAAAATCTAATCAGGCTGAAATTTAAAAAGCTATAACTGAGATGCACCCAGAATGAATGCCATGACAATGAGGATGGATGAAGCAGAAGAATGAATCAGTGATATAGAAGATAAAATTATAGAAAATAATGAAGCTCAAAAGAGGAGGGCAAGAAAGGTATTGAATCATGAATGTAGACTATGGAAGTCATTGACTCCTTAAAGTAATAACATTCACCTTAACAGAATCCCAGAAGATGAGAAGAGAGAAAAAAGAACAGATGGTTAAGTGTAGCAAATTATAGCCAAAAACTTACATGTTCTGGAGAAAGACACACACATTGAAATCGAAGAAGCACTTGGAACTCCCATTAAATTCAACCAAAGCCAGCCATCAGCAAGACATATCAGAGTCAAATTCACAAAATATACAAAGAAAGAATCCTGAAAGCACCAAGGGAAAAACTTTAACCTACAAAGGAAGACAGATCAGATTCACAGAAAATCTGTCCACAGAAACTTGTGAGACCATAAATGAGTTGCAGGATAAATTCAAATGCTAAATGGGAAAATATGCAGCCAAGAATATTCTATTCAGAATAGGAGAGATAAGAGATACAGAATTTCCCTAACAGAAACTAAATGTGAAACTAAATTTGTGACCACTAAACTAGGCCTGCAAGAAATATTAAAGGATACAGAAATGATGACCAAAAGCAAAAGTCTAGAGGGGCGCCTGGGTGGCTCAGTCAGTGAGGCATCTGACTTCGGCTCATGTCATGATCTCACGGTTTGTGGGTTCGAGCCCCGTGTCAGGCTCTGTGCTGACAGATAGTTCAGAGCCTGGATCCTGTTTCAGATTCTGTGTCTCCCTCTCTCTCTGATCCTCCCCTGCTCACATTGTCTCTCTCTATCTCTCAGAAATAAATAAAGGATTAAAAATTTAAAGAAAAAAGGAAAGCTACAGTCTAGAAAGGAACAGAGAAAACCTCCAGAAACACCAATTTTACAGGTTATACAATGGCATTAAAGTCATATCTGTCAATTATCACCCAGACTACTGATGGACTAAATGCTCCAGTCAAAAAACATAAAATCTCAGAATGGATTAAAACATAAGAACTATCCATATTCTGCTTACAAGAGACTAGTTTTAGAATCTTAAGACACCTGCAGATTGAAAGGGATGAGATGGAAAACAATCTATGAAGCTAATCCACCTCAAAACAAATCTAGTGTAGTCATACTTATATCAGACAAACCAGACTTTAAAACAAAGACTATAGCAAGAGATGAAGAAGGGCATTATATTATAATTAAGGGGTCTATCCATCAAGAATATCTAATGATTGTGGGTCGCCTGGGTGGATCAATCGGTTAAGTATCAAACTTCAGCTCAGATTATGATTTCATGGTTGGTGGGTTGGAGCCCCGTGTCAGGCTCTGTGCTGACAGTCAGCTCAGAGCCTGGAGCCTGCTTCAGATTCTGTGTCTCCCTCTTTCTCTACCACTCCTCCACTCGTGCTCTGTTTCTCTCTGTCTTAAAAATAAATAAACGATGGGGCTCCTGGGTGGCTTAGTCGGTTAAGCGTCCGACTTTCGCTTGGGTCATGATCTCGCAGTTCGTGGGTTCGAGCCCCGCGTCGCGCTCTGTGTTGACTGCCAGCTCAGAGTCTGGAGCCTATTTCAGAGTCTGTGTCTCCCTCTCTCTCTGACCCTCGCCTGCTCACGCTGTCAATCTCTCTCTCTCCTAGAAATAAATAAAAGTATTAAAAAAAATAAACTAGAAAAAAGGAATATCTAATGATTGTAAACACTTACTGCTCTAATTTGAAAGCGCCTAAATATATAAATCAAATAATCACAAAAATAAAGGGACTCACTGATAATAATACAATAATAGTAAGGGACTTTCACACCCCACTTATAGCTATGGGCAGATCATCTAAGCAGAAAATCAAGGAAAAGATGACTTTGACACACTGGACCAGAGGGACTTAATAGATATGTTCAGAATATTTCTTCCTAAAGTAGGAGAATAAAACTTTTTCAAATGCACATGGGACATTCTCCAAAACAGATCATGTACGTGGTCACAAAGCAGCCCTCAACAGACACAGAAAGATCAATATCATATCATGCATATTTTCAGATCACAACAATATAAACTTAAAATCAACCACAAGAAAAATTTGGAAAGCCCTCAAATACATGCAGGGTAAAGAACATCCTACTAAAGAAAGAATGGGTTACAGGCACCTGGGTGGCTCAGTCGGTTGAGTGTCCAACTTCGGCTCAGGTCATCATCTCACAGTTTGTGGGTTTCAGCCCCGTGTTGGGCTCTGTGCTGACAGCTAGCTCAGAGCCTGGGTCCTGTTTTGGATTCTGTGTCTCTCTCTCTGACCCTCCCCTGCTCATGCTATCTATCTCTCAGAAATAAATGAAACATTTTAAAAAATGAATGAAAGCCTTATTAAGGAAATTAAAGAAGATAAGAAAGTTACATGGAAGAAAGTGAAAATGAAACCATAAAAGTCCAAAGCCTTTGGGACGCAGCAAAGGGGGTCATAAGAAGGAAGTACGCTGCAATTCAGGCCTATCTCACGAAACAAGAAAGGTACCAAATACACAACTAACATTACACCTAAAGGAGTTAGAGAAGGAGCCACAAAGAAAGCCTAAAGCCAGCAGAAGGTAAATAATAAAGATTAGAGCAGAAATACATAATATAGAAACAACAAAAAAGCAGTAGAACAGATCAATGAAACTTAAAATAGTTTTTTTTTTTTTGAAAGAATAAACAAAATCAATAAACCCCTAGCCAACAAACTGGGGAATTCTGGAAAAATAATGGACATATTGCTAGAAACATTCAAAGTTGCAAAACTGAAACAGGAGGAAATTGCAATTTGAACAGACCCACAACCAGAAAGAAATTGAAACAGTTATCAAAAAACCTCTCAACAAACAAGAGTTCTGGGCCAGATGACTTACCAGGGAAATTCCACCAGATATTTAAAGAAGAGTTAATTCTTATTCTTCTCAAATTGTTGCAAAAAAAAAAAAAAAAGACATGGAAGGAAAACTTCCAAATTAATCCTAAAAAGA
>NW_027526935.1:35932-38387 GCF_008692635.1 Crocuta crocuta
CAGCATTACACTGATACCAAAAACAGGGAAAGACACCACGAAAACAAAATTACAGACTAATGTCCATTATGAACATAAATTAAAACCTCAGGATATTAGCAAAGAGAATTTAATGATGCATTAAAAGAATTACATAGCACCAAGTGCAAGGATTATTTCCTATCTGCAAATCAAATCAGTTTTACCACATGAACAAAATAAAGACTAAAAATCATATGGTCATCTCAATAGCTACAAACAATTTTTGAAAAGTTTCAATATTCATTCATTATAAAAATTCTCATCAAATTGGTAAGCAGACCATACCTCAGCATATCAAAGGCCATATATGAAAAACCCGGCTCACATCATAATTAATAGAAAAATGGACATTTTTTTCTCTACCAGGTAGAAAACAAGTATGTCCACTCTTGCCACTTTTCTTCAAAATAGTACTCTTATTGAAGAGGCTAACTTGGATGGTGGCTAGCTGGGCTTCTTTGAGGAAATGATTGCCAAGGCCCCTGATTTCTTTAGCATCTTCAACATTCAGATTTGAGGACAGTGCTGAGGGCACAGTGGCCCAGAAGCTGACCATCCTGCTCTGCTTCTGTCTACACAAATGTGACTTCCAAGCTGCTCAGAAAAGGTGTTGTGGCCTCTGGGGTTATTCCCAATAATATTTCCTGGGTTCCTTTCAGCAACAGATCCTTAGCCAGGGAAGGGTATGTGTGAGAAGCAGGGACCTCCCCAGTCCACAGAGCCTCCACAGGCCCTCCTCCCTCTGTCTCACACTCTCCCCTCCCACCAGCTCCCCAGACCCCCCATTATCTCCCTGTCACAAATAGCCCACTGGTACAGGAAGGCAGAAACCTCATGGGCCAGTGGATGCCCACGTGTCCAAGAACTGTGCAGGCATCACAGTTCACGCAGGGAAAAGTGAAAAATGAAGGAAGACAAGGTCTTATGAGCTATGTAGTCTTTCTCCTAAACCCACAATCATCCTGCACTCTAGTCCATCTGGTCCTCTTCTCTCCCAACCCCCCGCCATGTGAAGTTGTGAGGGCAGTGGGCCAAGGTCTCTGTCTCTGTCTGCAGCTCTGATTCCTGGGCACAACCTGGAATTCTCACTGGTGTGTAATGTACACACATTTGCAACCTTCTGGTGGTATACCACTTTCACATTCTTATGGAAAAGAAAGTAAAGGGGAGGAAGGAAAAAGGAAGGAAGGGAAGGGTAAAAAAAGGTAAAAAAAGAAACAAAAGAAAATTTATAACCTAAAAATGAAGTAACCACATTTAAAAATGGAATGAATAACTTAACAGCAAAATGGAATAACTAACTGGAACAGAATCACTATACAGGTATAAAGAAACAACAGAAATTCCCCATCTGAAAACACAGCAACAGCAGCAGCAGCAACAATAAAACAGCCTGAAAAGCAATAAACAGAGCCTGTGGAGAAAAAACAAAGTGTAATATTTGAGTCATTAAAGTTCTGAAAGCAAGGAGAAAGAGAAAAAATAAAATATTTAGAAAAATACTGACCAAAAATAGCCAAATTTGATGAAAAGATATGAACATACAAATTAAAAAGCTCAACAATATTTAAAAGGATAAAATCACAGATGTCGACACCCCAAAAATCACAATCAACTGTTTAAATGGAAACTTCCAGTTTCATATCTGACATGATAGGACTATGAGAATTTTGACTGCTACTTTCACTATGTGAAAACAAATCAAAACAGTAAAACACCTGGACAAGACAAAAATCAATTACTTTTCCTTAGATATAATAAAATTGAGGTCATAGGACTATCATCTCAAAAACTGGATATACATTTTAATATAGAGAATTACAACTGAAATTAATGTATATTAATTAGCAGAAGCCCCTGCTTAAATAAATAAATTAATTAAATACCAGGAGCCCCTGGAGCAATAAAAGACTTGAGCAATAAAATCATCTTGAAGAGTTATTGAAGGCTCAACGGGGACTAATTTAAGAGTTAGAAAATCCTGTGGCCTAACATTTGAAAACTAAATCTTTTGGGGTTTGTGCATTGAGGANTTAAAAGAATATATATATCAAAATAATATTTTCTTAGACCTGCATGAAGAAATCAACAACAGACGATGGCAGACAATAACAGACAATTTCCCAACAAATGGGGAATGCCAAAATATTTAGAGATGAAACAACACACTTGTTTGTAGCACAGGCATCATAAGAGAGAAATTAAAAATTATTGAGAACAAATTAAAATAAAAACACACTCAGGAAAAGTTATGGGATGCAGCAGAAGCAATGCTTAGAAGAAAATGTTTACAGTGAATTAAATACATTGGATTGAATTGAATATATATATTATGAATAAATAAGTACCTAAAATCAATATCTTGAGTTTCACCTATGTTAGAGAAAAAAAGCACATAAAGCTGAAGTAATCAAGATTAATATGAAAAAGAGTA
>NW_027526935.1:38405-38735 GCF_008692635.1 Crocuta crocuta
GTGATCTCATAACATTAGAATGGTAACATTTTATAAAGAAGTCTATTCCCACATAGCTGATAACATGAAATCAACCAGTTACATGAAAAACGTGAGCTACCAAAACTTACTGAAAGAAAAATAGATAATAGAATTAGGCCTATATGTATTTAAGAATTAAATCAATAACTTTTAAACAAACAAACAAAAAAATTCCAAGTCCAAATGAGTTCATGGATAAATTCTGGACAAATTTAAAGTAGAAATTACACCAATTCTTCACAACTTTCCAGAAAATAGAAGCAGATGGAACAATTTCTAATTCAGTCTACAATGCTAGCCTTACTCTAG
>NW_027526935.1:38798-42316 GCF_008692635.1 Crocuta crocuta
TAGTACGAAAACCAAACAGAAATTAGTCAGGAAGAAAACTACAGATCAATATCTCTCACAAAGTTAAGTGCAAAAAACATGCTTAATAAAGAATTAGTAAATTAAGTGTTATAATGTATAAAAAAATTATACACCAAGACCAGGTGAAATTTATTCTACTTAATGCAAGTTGGTTCAATATTCAAAAATTAACTGATTAAACCATCACAATAACAGCCTACAAAAGAAAAATCATATGATCACATCAATAGGTGCAACAAATCCATATGTGATATTGATCTAAATAGACAATTAAGGGGCACTCGGTAGCTCAGTCAGTTAAAAAACCCACTTGGATTTTGATTCAGGTCATTATCTCTTTGTTTGTGAGTTTGAGACCCACATTGGGCTCTGTCCTAAGAGCCCAGAGGCTACTTGGTATTCTGTGTTCCTCTATGTCTCTGTCCCTACCCCACTTATTCTCTGTATCTCTCTCAAAATAAATACAATTAAAATTAAAAAAAAAAATAGAGGGGCACCCTGGTGACTCAGTCAGTTAAGTATCCAACTTCGGCTCATGTTTGTGAATTCAAGCCTTGTGTTGGGCTCTATAGCGACAGCTCTGAGCCTGGCGCTTGTTTCAGTTCTTTGTCTCTCTCTCTCTCTTTGCCCCTACCCCACTCATGATCTGTCTCTCAAAAATAAACAAACATTTAAAAATTTAGAAAAATAGATAATACATTGGATTATAAATATTAACAATTTTTAAAGAATTAAAATCTTACAACAATGTACATTCTTTAATCATAATGGAATAAAATTAGGAAAAAACAGAAAGATGTTAAAAAGTAATCTCTAGACCCTTGAAATTAAAACACATAAATAAAAAATGGATTACAAAAATGGGTTAAACAGAAAGTTTTAAGAAAATTAGAAGTGATTTTAAAAGGAAAGAAAAGAAAAAGATAACATATCAATATTTGTGGCATGAATTTAAAGTATTGTTTAAAGATTTTATTTTTAAGAAATCTCTATGCCCAAATGTGGGGCTTGAATTTAAAACCCAAAGGTCGAAGCACATGGGTGGCTCAGTTGGTTAAAGATCTGACTTTGGCTTAGGTCATGATCTCACATCTGTGAGTTTATGCCCTGCTTCAGGCTCTGTGCTCAGAGCCTGGAGTTGAGCCTGCTTCAGATTCTGTGTCTCCCACTCTCTCTGGCGCTCTGCATCCCCCACCTCTCTGTCCCAAAAATGAATAAATGTTAAAAAAAAAAAACACACACCAGGATTTGNCAGCATTAAATTCATACATTTGAATAGAAGAAAAATGGTTTAAATTATTATTTAAAACATCCAGAAACCAAGATTAATAGAGAAAATTATGTCCAAGTAACTGAGTAACCCAAAGGACCACATAAAGATCAGAGCAGAAATCAATGAAATAAAAAACCCAAACATGTTTCAAAAATAAAATAAAATTGATTAAAAGCTAAATAAAATAAAATTGATTAAAAGCTGAATAAAAATAATAAATTCTATCAAAATATAAGACAGTGTATATGTTATCAGTAACCAGATTTGAAGAGGGATTAAAAATACAGATGCCAAAAGANNNNATTTCATATAACAATAACACCAGTTCTATGCAGCCATTTCCAGAAATAGAAGACTTTTTGACTAATTTTATGATGTGAAAACCAAAGATAGTTAAAAAAAAAGATTAAAATACCAAAACACAAAAATGCTATACATAAATATCCTTCTGGAATACAGATACAAAATCTTCGAAGTTTTCAAAGTTTTAAAAATTCAATTAAAAAGGATAAAAAGAAAAGTAGGCTATGATCAGACACAGTTTACCTTAAGAATGCAAGATTAGTTTAATACTCAAAACTCATTTAATGTAATCAATTAAGACTCTAATAAAGAAATATTGTAAAAACAATCTGTAGTGAATCATACCATAGATATTGTTGTTGTATGTTGCAATCGTACTATTCAACATTAAAAAGAAAAAAGCTACTGTGGTATATAACCAGTTGATGGATTTCAAAGCCATAAAAGCTAATTGAAAGAAACCAGTCTAAAAGGTTATGTACAATGTATAAATACATTGTTTATATAACATTCTCAAAAAGACAAAGCCATAATAGTTGAGAATGAGCAGATGTCATGGGTTGGGGGAAACAGTATGGAGTTTTATACTGATGAAACTGTTCTGTATCCCGATTAGGTCTTGGGTACATAAGTTTATTTATGTTAAATTCAAAGAATGTACACTAGAAAAAAAGAATAATTTTAATGTCTAATAATTCTTATTAAATTTTATTTAAATTATTTATCGAGAGAGAGAGAGAAAGCAAGTATCCCAAGCAGGCACTGCGATGTGAGTGTAGAGACGGATTCAGGGCCCAAAGCCGCAAACCAACCATAAGATCATGACTTGAGCCAGTATGTAGACTCGGATACCCAACCAACTGAGCCACCCAGGTGTCCCATGTCTAATAACATTTTAAATTTAACGTCACAAAATGAATGTCTTTGTCTAATATGTATTCATCAACATAAGAGAGGGGCTTTTTTAGTTTTTTTTTAATGTTTATATATTTTTGAGAAATAGAAACAGAGTGTGAGTGGGGGATGGGCAGAGAGAGAGGGAGAGCAGAATCTGAAACAGGCTCCAGCTCCAGGCTTTGAGCTAGCTGTCAGCACAGAGCCCATGTGGGCCTCAAACTTAGGACCAGTGAGATCATGACCTGAGTCGAGGTCAGATGTTTAACCAACTAAGTCCCCACACATTCCTAAGAGGGGCTTTTTTAATTTTAAGGACAAGTATATCCCTTGGCTTACATTTCATTGTCTAAAACTTTTTCTTATGGTTCTTTTTAAATTTATGTGGCTAAGAGGAAGGGAAGATTCGATTTTGGTAGAGAAATAGCATTTTCCACTACAATAGTATGTAAATTTCTTTGTAGATTCTAACTTGTTTGTCATGATACTACATGTTTACTATATTTCTTTAGAACTTCAGAATTGTAGTTCTTATTATAATTCAAAATTGCCTCTTNTGAGAGAGAGACAGCTTGAGCAGGGGAGGGTCTGAGGGAGGGAGACATAGAATCCGAAGACAGTCTCCAGGATCTGAACTAGCTGTTAGCACACAGCCCGACGCGGGGCTTGAACCCACCGAACCGTGAGATCATGACCTGCGCCGAAGTCGGACGCCCAACCGACTGAGCCACCCAGGCACTCTAAATATATAGTAATTTAGAATATAGGAAAGGATGGGGCACCTGGTGGCTCAGTCGGTTAAGCGTCTGACTTCACCTCAGGACACGATCTCATGGTTTGTGAGCTCGAGTCCCATGCTGNTATATATCCCACATCAGACAAGAAACTTTAAGAGCTACTGAATTGTTCTTTATTTTATTCTTGTTGCAATGATACCAACATACAGGCTAATCCTAAATTGAAGTCTTGAGATAAAGAAGATACAGAATAGAGCAATCTACAAATGATAGATAATTTTAGTGAGAAA
>NW_027526935.1:42448-45285 GCF_008692635.1 Crocuta crocuta
CATGACCTGCGCCGAAGTCGGACGCCCAACCGACTGAGCCACCCAGGCACTCTAAATATATAGTAATTTAGAATATAGGAAAGGATGGGGCACCTGGTGGCTCAGTCGGTTAAGCGTCTGACTTCACCTCAGGACACGATCTCATGGTTTGTGAGCTCGAGTCCCATGCTGGGACTGTGCTGACAGCTCAGAGCCTGGAACCTGCTTCAGATTCTGTGTACGTGTGTCTCTCTCTCTCTNGATATTTCCTTGCAGATATAGTTTTGCTTCTTTTAAATCACTTTAATATGTATGTATGTATGTATGTATGTATGCATGTGTGTATGTATCTTTAACTTACATCCAAGTTACTTAGCATATAGTGCGATAATGATTTCAGGAGTAGATCGCAGTGATTCATCCCTTAAGCATAACACCAAATGCTTATCCCAACAAGTGTCTCCCTTAAGTCCTCTTGCCCACGAAGCCCATCCTCCTCTCCCCCCACAGGCCTTCCAGCAATTCTGAGTTTGTTCTCTGCATTTAAGAGTCTCTTATGTTTTTTCCCCCTCCATATATATATATACATATATACCAGGGATTTTGATACCTCCAACTCTGGTTTTCTTTTTCAGGGTTGCTTTAGGATCTCCTCTGGTTCCATATTAAATCACTTTCTTAATTTCAATAGAAAGCCAATATCCACTTCAGAAAATATCTAGTTGCTTCTAGAAACATCAAGTTCTTTTAATTATGAGGGAATTTAACATAGACTGATTTCATAGTAGTGAAAAGTTAAATAGGAGATGAAGAGAAAACCAAGAGAGAAGCAACAGAAAATAAATTCTCCTTCACTGGGAAAGAGAGACATTTGGGAATTTTACCAGAACTCAGATTTAAGGATTCACTGGGAGTGAACTATAACCATTGAAATGTATTCCTGATGGAATTTTCTAGCATAAATTAAGACCAAAAATGCAATCAGTATAATAAAGTTTGGAGCCATGAAGAAGATGCTCCAAGAAGTCTAATGATAAGATCAGAATTATCAAGTAAAAAATACTGGTATCTTTCCTTTTTTCACTAGTGCTTCCCTTACCCAAAATCTCTGAGAAGCCAGAAGTGAAAGCAACTTGGGTAATTTATTTTATTTTAAAGCCAGTATAGTTAGGAGAAAGTGTTATACAGGTATACAATGTACTGATTGGACAGTTCTTTCAAAAAAATCTAAGAAAAAAATTTTTAAATGTTTACTTTTGAGAAAGAGGGAGAGCACATGTAGAGGAAGGGCAGAGGAAGAGAAGCAGACACAGAATCCAAAGCAGGCTCCAGGCTTCAAGCTGTCAGCCCAGAGCTGAATATACGGTTTGAACCTACTTGAACAAACTGCAAGATCCTGACCTGAGCCCAGTTGGACCCTCAAATCAACTGAGCCACCAAGGCATCCCTGATTCAACAATTCTACACCATATCCAGTGCTCATGATGATAAGTGTATTCTTACACTCTTTCAGCTGTTTCACCCACCTCCCACTCAATTCTTTGTGGGAACTACCAGTTTGTTCTCTATAATTAAGTATCTATATTTTTTGGTTCTCTTTCTTTTTTTAACTTATTTCATTTCTATTGTTTCTTAAATTCCACATACGATTGAAGTCATACAGTATTTGTCTTTAACTATTTCATTCAGCATAATAGTCTACCTTCACTGATGTTGCAAATGGTAAGATTTCATTCTTTGTGGCTGAATAATGTTCCACAGAATATACATACCACATTTTTTAATATAGTCATCTATCAGTGAACACTTAGTTTGCATCCATAATTTGGATACTGTAAATAATGCTGCAACAAAACATAGAGGTCCATGTAGCTTTTGACTTAATGTTTTCATATTCTTTGGGTAGATATCCAGTGATGGAATTAGTGGATCATATAGTAGTTCTATTTTTAATATTTGCCACAGTGACTGCTCCAGTTTTCATTTCCACCAATAGTGCACAAAGATTCCTTTTTCCCATATTTTTGCAAACACATGCAGATTCTTGTGTTTTTTATTTCAGCTATTCCAACAGGTATGAAATAATATCTCATTATGGTTTTGATTTGATTTTTCTGATGACAAGCGATGTGGAGTATCTTATCAGGTGTCTGTTGGCTATCTGTATGTTTTCTTTGGAGAAATGGCTGTTCATGTCTCCTGCCCATTTTTAATCAGATTATTGTTTTTTTGGTGTTGACTTACACAAGTTTTTTATATATGGACTCTCATTTGCAAATATTTTCTCCCACTTGGTGTTTTGTTGTTGTTGTTGTTGTTGTTTCCTTTCCTGTGCAGAACATTTTATTTTGCTCAAACCCCATTAGTTCATTTTTGCTTTTGTTTCTCTTGCCTCAGAAGATATAGGACTTGGGAAAATTTCTCTCCTGAAACAGAGAAGAGCAAAATAAGGCAAGCAAATGACTTGAGAGAAAATTGGTTAGTAGTGAATTAATAAACAGCACTGTGTTATCATATAAATGTTATTCTTATAGGCTATATATTTTGATAGTTAAGATTAGTTATGCAGTATCTATAGGACTTCCAAAATTGAAGAATGAAGGCCTTGGCAAACTCCTTTCCTGTGAAAGCAATAATAAAACTGGCAATGTTANAGGCAAGCAAATGACTTGAGAGAAAATTGGTTAGTAGTGAATTAATAAACAGCACTGTGTTATCATATAAATGTTATTCTTATAGGCTATATATTTTGATAGTTAAGATTAGTTATGCAGTATCTATAGGACTTCCAAAATTGAAGAATGAAGGCCTTGGCAAACTCCTTTCCTGTGAAAGCAATAATAAAACTGGCAATGTTA
>NW_027526935.1:47265-47782 GCF_008692635.1 Crocuta crocuta
CAAGTTTTTGTATATATATAATATAAATATTATATATAATATAAATATTATATAAATATTTATTATATATATAAATTTATATATTTATATATAAAAATAAATATAATATATATATTAATGTTTTATTTATTTTTGAGAGAAAGACAGAGATAGCATGAGCAAGAGAGGGTCAGAGAGAAAGGGAGACACAGAATACTAAGACAGGCTACAGGCTCCGAGCTAGCTGTCAGCACAGAGCCCAATGTGGGGCTCGAACCCACAAACCATGAGATCACAACCTGAGCTGAAGTCAGACATTTAACCGACTGAGCCACTCAGGTACCCATAAAAAATGATATGTTAAGGGGCACCTGGGTGGCTCAGTCAGCTGAGCATCTGACTTTGAATCAGGTCATGATCTTACAGTTTATGAGTTCAAGCCCTGCACTGGGCTTTGTCCTGCAGCTCAGAGTCTGGAGTCTGCTTCCAATTCTGTGTGTGTGTGTGTCTCTCTTTCCCTCCTTTGCTCACATTATCT